>NC_085138.1:385286848-385311848 GCF_035046485.1 Aedes albopictus
GGTACGGGAATTGGTGAAGTTTTTGATTGTTAATAATGCTAAATTTTACTGTGATTTTATGAGAAGATGGATAAATGTTAGATAAATGTTGAAATCCGTGAAAACAACCCTCATGTGTGAGAAGTAAAAGAGGCACGACAAAAAGAAATCTAAGAAGGGTTGTTTGGCTGTCTGCTTTCCGTTTCGCCAAGGCAACCGATTTTTCGCTCGCACATTTTTATGCTCGAAATACCTAGTTCTATTGGCAATAATTTAAGTTTACGCCATTGTTCCTAACAAGGATGAAACTTGGAATTCTCTCACCCGGATGGCGTTTCCTTGCCAATTATCCTTCAGATGATGCATCAGCCACTGTTGCCGCACTCCGATGGTCCGTCACGATGCGCCGTCGGACGATCACCAGTTTGACTCATTCGATCACGATCACTTTGGGGGTTGTTCATTAACCACGTAGACCAAAATTTGACCATCTCAGTCCCCCCCTCCCCCCCTCGTAGACTTTTGTCCATACAAAAATTTTGAAATTTGTATGGAGCGTACAATTTGGTCAGACTCCCCCCACCCCTCCAAAAAGTCTACGTGGTTTATGAACGGCCCCTTGAGATTTTCTTTGCCCATCAGCTTTTGCTCTCAAATCAGCCGCTGTTTACGTTTCTCTCCATGTATTGCCCGCTTCCGACAAGACCCTTTTTATCAAATCCTCAAGAAGCTTTTCATCTAACACCCCAGTTTTATTTCTCTTTCGGCTTTTTTTTATTTTTCACAGCTCTTCAGATCTTCAGCTCACTCTCTTTTCTGGACATCAAGTTTCTTTTTTCAACGCTCTACCACTACTTTGCTTTTTTTTTCTTACACGACTCCAACTATGTCCCAACTTCACTGATCGCCAGATCATCCGGCCAATGAACACTTTCCCTTTTCTCAAGTTATTAGCACTTCCTTTATACCCAGACGTGAAGAGCTTCCCGTTTCAAGAATAAAGACTGCGCTTAAAACGCATGAAGTTTGTATGGGAAAACTTGGAAAAATGTATGCAGAAATTTTAAATTTTCGAATTTTGCCGCTAGGTGGCACTGTACGCGTTGAATAAATAAACCCTATTGTATAATTGTAGAAGACTATATGCCAAAGAACTTTGTCGAAGACCGCGAAGTGATCCGACGGCTGTGAAAAAAGTTATACCCTAGGCAAAGTGAGGTAAAGTATTGAGATTTCATTATTGATATTAATCCTTTACATGTATTGAAAAAACAACAATAAAGTTTATCCTCACTATACCTAGCGTAGGGGAAAGCGGGGCATAACGCCCCGGCTAAGCATATGTGATCATAAACCTCAAATGATGCTAATTTTTAGGTCGTATTCTGACTTGGAGAGTAGTTTCAACTTTTGGCCCGCGTGCCTACAAAATTTCCCATTCAAATAAACAATTCAAAAATGTGGTACATTTTAGGTTCTGGAAAACTGCAGGAGGCAAAACGCCTTTTTGACTTAATGTGAAATACCAAGGGGCTCCATCGAACTCTTCCCAGCAGCAAATGAAGGAGTAGGAGGCGCGTGGTAGTTTAATGGATTGATTCCATATAATCATCGCTCAATGTCTTAATTTCTGCGCGCTGCAAATTAGGAAATCTTTCCAAATGTGGAAAATCGTCATCTTTCACGCTTTTCTATCAACAATAGCAGCCGTTCTTGGGCTTAATCTGCTCAGTTTAAGTTCTAGTTTGCTTGTATCTAACGAATACCTCCACAATATGATGAAATCGCGTGAAGGCGTTTTGCCTCCGGAGGGCGTTATCCCCTATAACTTTTTTCACAGACGTTGGATCACTTTACGGTGTTCGATAAAGTTGTTTGGCATATAGTCACCTACAATAATACCAAAGGGTTTGATTATTAAACGCTTACAGCGCCACCTAGTGGCAAAATACGAAAACATATTTTTTTTATTTATTTATTTGCCCATACAAACTTCAAGCGTTTTGAGCGCCACCTTAGTACATATTCATAAGAACCCTCATCAATCCTTTACTTGCACACTTCCATGGAAGTGGAATTCCACTTCCTTCCAACAAAAGTTGCAATGATACCCAAGGACGCCAACTATATTTCCATTACAAAATTATACGAAAATTACGTTAAATTTGAAAGCCTTTTTACGATTTTCACATTTTTTTCGTTTTTCACTGCAAGGATTCCGTTAGAAATCCGCAAGGATTCCATTGGGAATCCGCAAGGATTCCATTGGGGATCCGCAAGGATTCCATTGGGAATCCGCAAGGATTCCATTGGGAATCCACAAGGATTCCATTTAGAATGGGAATCCGCAAGCATTCCATTTAGAATGGGAATCCGCTGAGATTCCACTAGGACTCTGTTGGGAATCCGCAAGGATTCCGTTGGGAATTTGTTATCCAAGTAACAATTCAAAATCATTAATAAGCATGCCAGTTGATTAAATGTTCTACAAAGGCTCGGCGCCTTTTTAGAACATTTAATCAACTGGCAGTTGTACAAGAGTATATGTTGAACAAAGTGGCGAATAAATGTTTCTTGCCGTGCAAACTGCACGTTTGTTAATCATATTTCTGCTCATTGAATAACTAATCGAACAGAAGTTTAAAGACAGTTGCTTAGGTATTCACATCATCTATCTAATAGTGTTCTAATAATGATGGAATACAAGCTGCTTCCGACGTATTTGATGCCGTTATTCCACATATGATCAACAATGGAACAAGTAGCTTATTTCAAGTTTAAAAACCATTGCATGATCATTTTATTCAACTACATTGATACAGCTTAACAACAAGTTGTAATCGGGTTTCTTTTGATCAAATGTTACGCTTTTATTCAAGCGTTGCTGATTAGAAGTGGTACAGTATCACTTAAATATCTTTGTTCGTCATGCTCCCATTTGTAAACACGATTGATGATTAGGAGCCTAAGAAGAGCAACCGCGGCTACAAGCTTGAAGACCAAACAAACATGTTGAAGCAGCTCAAAATTTTATAATTTTAAACACTTTTTTACTCACCTTTTACACTACACGCTCCAAAGCCAGGAAAATGACCAACATAATCACCAGGAAACGCAGCTGAAGTGGGTCCTGGTGGCTCCTCTATTTGGTACTGACGAGCATTACTTTGGTGACATCGATAAAAACAGGGCTCTGCTTCCTTATGATAATATTCTATGGCTGCTTGGAGACATACACATTCACAACCGTTACACATTTTTACTCCCGACACAAAAGTGGAGCGGTGAAAATGGAAGAATGTTCACTTGTTGGGCGTTCAAATAAAAAAAAAAATGTTTGAAGAGTTACAAATCTTACGATTGTACGTCGTTTCCCGGAAAACCATTTCCCGGAAACCCGTTTCCCGGAAAGCCATTTCCCGGAATGTACCATTTCCCGGAAAACCATTTCCCGGAATGTACCATTTCCCGGAAAACCATTTCCCGGAATGACCATTTCCCGGAAAACATATTCAATATTTAAAAAAAAACAACATTTCTATTATTTTCATTATTTTGTAAATATTTCTTTGCATAAAAATAATAAAATTATGTACTACTCTCAATTTGTATTAGTTTTTTATGACGAGTATTATGAATAATTGAAAGCTCTAAATTACGGTATGCCTCCACAGCTAATCGGAGGGACAAGAACATTGCCATTGTCTCTTTTCCAGTTTTTTTGATCTTACGAATATCAAAGACTCCTTGTTGGTAGCCTAAGTATTTGACAAAAGTATTGCGTTCCTCTTCTTTGAAAACTAAAGTAAAACTAAATAACTATTATAGCAGTATAACTTTAAAGTATAGCCTATGTTTAAAAGAAGGGAAAATATTCGATGAAATAGTTAGCAGTTTGATCTCGATAAACACGAAAGAACGACATATGAGTAAAAGAAGGGAATATATCATATGGAAATACTGCTAGCTTAATGCCAACAACTATTCTAACTGTGTAACTAGAAAGAACAGCCTATGTTTAAAAGAAGGGACAATATTCAATGAAAACATGGACAGGTTAATGCCGACAACTATTTTGAAAGATAACTCGGAAGAACAGCCTAGGTGTGAAAGAAGGGAAAATATCGATTGTGTAACATTTCGCCGAAAACCAATATGCGGAATTCTTATTCGCGGTGGAACATTTCGGAAAATCGTTTTGCGGAAAATCGTTATTATGATACAAAAAATTAACTGATCGAGAGACTACATCATGAAGATTCAAAAGTCAAAACAGCAAATGAAGCATGGAATGTTTCATATCAACAATTAAATTTTTGTAAGGGTATACTTCGAAAGAACGGCTTATGTATGAAAGAAGGAAAATTCTTCGATAATATTAATTCAGCAGTTATTATTCTAAAATCAGCATAACGCATAATATTTATCAAAGAACAGCCTTTGTTGAGAAGAAGGGCTGATATCTGATATCTGAATAATATCATATCTGCAAAAAGCAGCGTATGTTTGATAGGTAGGAAATCCTCTGATACAAAAATGAGGTTTGTTTTGATTTCTGTTACAACAGTACAAGCTAGTTGGAACATCAAAAAGTAGAGAAAGCCGATCAAGTCATCCCTAAGGAGTGTTCCTTGACTTAAGGGCTACGCGGTCACGTGGTTTACGAAAAGCAACATTTTAACATATAATGCTTTCAGTCAATAAGGGCGGACGTGTAGAAGCTGAGAAGTAGGCTCAGTGCGATGATGCTGGGAGATTAGGCTCAATTGATATGAGGCGATTAATCACTGGACTGAATAGATGTTAGACCAACTAGATTGAAAGATCTGCCTATTATTAAAAGAAAGAAAAATCTCATAAGAATGAGTTAGTTGCTGGTTTACTAAATAATACTGTAGCACTGCAACTTATAAGTTAACAACTTATTCTTTAAAGATGGAAAATTTTTAAATGTAGATATCAGTTTGGTCACCAGCAAGTGTTATTTGAAAGAAGACCACATTTAAAAAGAAGGACAAACCTCCTACGGAGTTAGCAGTGGACCACCAATAAACAACATAACTGTGCAACTCGAAAAAAAACCTCGATTTAGAGAAGGATACATTTTTGAAGGTGGGGTCAGCAGCCTGGCCTCCAAAAAACACACTAATAGTGTTACTCTAAAGAACAGCCCATTCTTAATAGAAGTAAAAATGTTCATTTGATTAGCAGTTTGGTCGCTGGCCAAAATTTTCAACAGTGTAACTTGAAAGAACAGCCTATTATCAAAAGAAGGTGAAATCTTCTATAGAGTGCCGGATTTCATCGCCGCAAACTTAACAACACATATACAGTCTTTGACGAAGAAGACAAATGATGGAAAATTTAGCAATTCGGCATTTTGCTGGAAATAACAGCCTTATTTGAAAGAAGGAAGAATCTCTGATGGAGTTACCAATATAAGCGCTTAAAAGTACAATCTATGTGACAACGATTGCTTATTGATTATTACGCCTAATGCCCATTCGTCCTGATGACGTTTGGCCTAATGGACTTTGGCCTTACGTTCGAAATTCTTGAGAACAGATTACGAATCAAACAAGGGATTTATTCAGGAAGGTATTAGATTTACTATCAATTAGTATAATCGGAGTGCTAAGATTAAGCAGAGTTAAAGTTAAGCAGAGAAAATAATTTGTCATTCTTTTGTTGTCAAATGTTAATTTCTTGATTTAGTTTTGGCTGACCAAGTCATGCAGAAATTGCACTGTTGATTCTTCTATCGTTTGCAAAATATTAAATTCCGCGAAAAAGTATCCCGCGAAAAGTCATTCTACGGAATGATATTCAACGAAATTGTTCATTCCGGTAAATGTTACAATGCGAAGAAAAATTCCGCGAAATGGTGTTCGGCGAAATGGTATACATCCAAAATATCCTATGAAATTATTTGCAGCTGGCTTCCAAGCTTAACACACTTAAAACAGAATGCCGAGATCGGCTGTGCGGATCTCGGTTAAAGTTCATTTGCTGAAATCTCGGTTAAACGCTTGACGTATAATGTTTGATGATAGCGGCACCCATGGGTGCTGCTATGCATAAACTTAAGTTTTTGCTGATATCTCAGTTATATTGCGATTGCCGAGCGCTCGGCTGTGCGGATCTCGGCAAAAGAATGAAAATTAGCCGAGCTCAACTGAGTGTGAATGTCAACAACTATTTTAGCAATTCAACTAGAATGAACAGCCTATCTTGAATTTGACGTAATACTAAATAAATGAAATGAATGAATGAACAGCCTATGCATGGGAGAAGGGACAATATGTGATGAAAACTTAGCAGTTTGATTTCGTCGGTGGTTTGATGCCGACAACTATTTTAACAAAAAACTCAAATGAATAACCTTCAAAATAAGGAGAAATTTACTATTTGTGAGAATTACAATAATTGTAATAATTACGGTCCCTCATATATTCTGCAGTAAATGATTTTGTGTCCTTCTTATCGATTACTGTTCTTTGAATATCAATACTGTCATTATCTATATATATATAAAAAATTTGAGGCAACAAAAGTCACGAACGGTTGAACCGATCAAGATAACTCTTGCATGGTTTGATTCGTATTCATGGTGGCTGTGTTTATATGTAAAAAAAAGTTAGGAAAATGAATCAAAAATGTGAAAAATAGACAAAATGCAGATTTTTTATGACCTGGGAAGGAAATCAACATGATTGAAATGAAACCAATCTAGAGTGCGGTGACGTTATGAACTTTACAGTTCATACCACCACCAGGGGCCTACATCGTCGAAACCAAAACATGACGCTGAAAGCGAGCGCCCATCAGCATCGGACGGACGCCGACGACGGGAACATTCAAAACAACATGCATGAGCTTCGCTTCATCCGCCCTTCTTGTCACTTTCTTCGACGCAACGACGGGTGGCGGCTCATTTTCACACCGACTGGGGTTCAATTGAAATTTTCAAATTGTCTAAATGTATGTTTGCTTAATATTTTTATGGGTAATTAGCTATTTCAGTAAAATATGCATAGCATACATTAACATTACACAGATTTGAAGGTTGTTACACTCATTATTTGAGTTATAACAGAGAAATTCATTCGATGTCGAACGAGCGTGCGTGAGCTTGTGACTGCGAAACAAAGTGGCATCTGCGACGACGCGGCAGCGTCGGTTCATCGGTGACGATGACAGTCGGGCTGAGCGACGACGACGGCGCCTTGCTTCCATTGACGATTGAAAACATTGTTTACAAACGTCGCCTGAAAATTTCAATTGAAATTGAAAATGTAGGGCCCTGACCACCACAGCTTGGCAAGACGACGTTTGTCGGGACAGCTAGTACAATTATAATTCACTGCCATTATTTACAGAACACAAACGGAAAATTAATCTTGAATTTTTTTCCGGGAAATGGTGCATTCCGGGAAATGGTGCATTCCGGGAAATGGTACATTCCGGGAAATGGATTTCCGGGAAATGGTCCATTCCGGGAAATGGATTTCCGGGAAACGTCTTTCCGGGAAACGGTTTTCCGGGAAATGGTTTTCCGGGAAATGGGGGACAACCAAATCTTACAACACAACACCGTGCATTACTGACGGACTGACAAACTAAGCAGCATGCCTTATGATTAAACGTTTCGATTACAACTATTCAAACATTGATCAGCTTTAATGTTTATGAAGGCAATTAGTTGAATAAAATGCTTAAGCAATGTTTAAGCAGCATATGTACAGTAATGTATTCAACTCAGGAATTGAATATTAATATACTGCTTTAAATTTGCCGTCTCGTGTAATTCTGATTGAAGCAGAGCGGATGCAGATGACTATGAATCAAAAGGTCCCGAGTTAGAGTCTTTCCATTGATGTGATTTGTCCCATAAAAATGTAATAAAATGGAGATGTTGTAGGTATATGATTAGAGAGATATTCCAGAATAAACACAAATGCTAAAATGTAGTTAAATCAAAAAAGTTAAATCATTTTTGCCATCTTTTGGCAACAGTTATATTGAAGAAACGTTTAAGAAACGTTTTTGCAGCAGTTGAAAAACCATATCTATTTATAGAAATAAAATCCGTAAGGTGCATCACGACACCAGCATGTTTTGATTGGATTATGGTGGAATAAATGTCAAAGAAAGCTTGTTATTATGCACTTTGCGGCCAATGCATAACAATGGTTTCTGAAGTCATTCTTAAACGATTAAACAAATAGCATCATACAACATTGTTTAATAAACTTTGAAAAAAAGTTTATTATGTTTGTGAAAATAGCTGGTGCTTCAAACGTTGAATAAGAGTTTCACAACTGAAGTACGATCACCTTCTTTTCATCGTGCTTATAGAACGGTTGATGTTGAATAGATTCTCATTTTTGGGCGAACAAGAGTTTAAAAACAGCTTTATTTTGAATCTATTCAAATATAATACGGTTTGCAGCTTAATAACGATGCTTTGAGAAACGTTTCTCAAAGCAAAAATTGTTTCTTGGGTAGGATTCCGTTGGGATTCCGTTAAGATTATGATGGGAATCCACAAGTATTCAGTTGGGAATCCCCTTGAATCTGTTGGGAATCCGCTTGGGAATCCGTTTGGAAATCCGCTAGGAAATCTTCTTGGGAATCCGTTAAAATTACGATGGGAATCTACAAGTATTCCGTTGGGAATCCGCTTCAATCTGTTGAGAATCCGCATGGGAATCCTTTTGGAAATCCGCTTGAAAATACGCTTGAGAATCCGTTGGGAATCCACTGAGATTCTGCTGGGAATCCACTGGGATTCTGCTGGGAATCAACTGGGAATCCGCATACAATCCAGTAGTAGTAGAAACTTCACTACAAATAATGTAAGTCATTTCTCCAGCAATTTCTCTTGGACTTCTCTCAATAACCTTTATAAGTGATCCTTCTTGACAATTCCAGATTTACAAGCTTCTTTCAATAGTACAGATCCTCTACAATGTTAGATTAAGGAATCAAATTAAGAGTGAAATAATTGAGGAATACGCGAACGAATTCGAAATATCGTCTCTTTACACGCCTGCACATATGCAATACGGAATACGTGCTGCGATAGGGATGTGCAAGTCAAAAACTTTTCGACTGATTTGTTCTACAAGCTTCATCGTTTTATTTTAAAATCGCTACATCAGTTTTTCGCATTTTACCCAACTTTAACTTACTGTCTGGATAACAATAAAAACATTTTTTTTTCTTTACTATTACTTTAGAGCTTTTAGTAGAACACATTTCGAACAACAAGTTTTTCATATTGACTGGTTTTTAATATCACAAAATACGCGAACACGAGACGGAACACAACACTTATTGTTCTTACTAGATGAAAGGAACTTAAAAATTACCTTTTTGGTCGACCGGTTTCGGGCTCGAAGTTGCCCATCTACGGGACGATGTCCGACATTGTGCGACAATGTCCGATGTGTTTTTTTAGGTTCATTTTAACTTGTAGGAAGAACTATAAGTGTTGTGTTCCGCCTCGTGTTCGCGTATTTTGTGATCGTGAATGTTCTTACGTTAGCACAACCAACAAATTGTTTGTGGTTTTTAATAGTTGATGAGTCCTGATGATTGATTAAATGTTAGCTTTTTGAACCTTCAAAATGGTTGTTAAAATTAACGAGGATTGACGAGGACTAGTGACCAGAGACCGGTGATCTTAAACTAATTTTCTCTGATTCACAGAATAGCCACGATGTTCACAGAATACAAACCGACTCGAATAAAACTGTCCTAATATTTAACAGATTGTAACGCTTTTTGAAAGCTGACATAGTTATGTATAAACATTACGATCTATCCATATATAGTAGAGTCTTTGATAATAATAATTCAGACCAGACTATTTTATCTAAAATATCGTTCTTAAATTTCCCAAACACTTATGTAACAAACGAAATGCCGTAGAAACCAGAAAATTAGGCTGATTCTTAATATAAAATGTCAAAATATCATCTTCATACAGCATCACCTTCGCCAGATATACTTTGAGAAGTCTTGTATTTCATTTCATTACTCACACATTTTGATAATTGCAAAAGAATATCGAAGCATGTCTCCTTTGATCATCCCCAAATTCGTTGGCTCCCCTTTTGATGACTTCTCCGTTCTCTCGGCAACTATCCACTCTCAGCAGAAGTTCAAGCTCGCGCGTTACCTCACGCATGGCAGCGCAGCACATGGCATGGCAACACATGGCAGAGATAAAGCTCCAACTGACCAGCAGCAGTGAGAGACTTCAGCACCGGCTACCTCACGCTGCTGTCGCGGCCAAAACCCAGACCGTCGCTGTCCAACACGCTCCCCAATCGTGGTTGGATTTGGACTCTCGGAGTCTCGACTCAGGCTCAAGCGGGACCCTCGAAGAGAAGACTTCTGTTCGTTTCTCGCTTCAACTTGGTCTCGATTTCGCGGTCGTCGCGATCAGTTGAGTGTTGACCGCGGATCCAAGCGGACGACGTCTCTCCCGTTCCGTTCCCGTTCAGATTCGTCTCGTAGGAAACCCATCGGTAGCAGTCAGTGGCAGTTTTAGCGACGATCGTGTGCGCGTCTCGAGCTTTATTCATTTCACTCTCGAAAGTTTGCACCGGAGTGCTCTGGAGATAGTGTGTGCTATTTTCGGAATTTCTGTGTCGTGTAGGTATGTGAATTGATTGTGTTGTTAGATGTAACGAGCGGCTGTTATCAAAGCTGTAAACGATTTTGGCAAGGAAACAGCTGAGGGACTGTTGGATGGGCGCGTGATCCATAGTTGATCTACAGTCTATCGGCAGTTATTTTGATGATAGGTGTGTGAAGGCGATCGTCTAAGCATTCGAAAGCGGACTAGGTTAGTTGGTTCGGACTAGTTTTCGAGGACCCGCAGACAACACACGCGTTTTTGTGAATGAAGGATTAGTGTCAGCGGTGGCTGAACCAGGTCGTTGAATCATCTGTAGGGGGAGCTTCGACCTTTTCGTGTGTAGTGGAGAAAACTGCTCCTGCTGTTGTTATGTGATAATTATGCGGTTTCAGAGCGTTTCCTGGGGCCGTTCAAGAAGTATTCGCCGTTGTGCAGAAGTGTGCGAACAAAGAAACTGGCTCGTCGCATCTTGCCAGCGTGTCTACGAGTGATTATCTTCAAGTGTCGATTCGCAAGTGGTGCCAATGATCTCTCGGGTGGTCTGAGATAATCTGTCCTAGTGCGTAACCACTCTTCAACGGTTCCATACTACTTGACGCAACAGGTATAAAAGGGGTAACGCCAATCTGCAGGAAGGGAGTGCGATTTGATTTTCCCACAACGAACGCATTAATCCGGTGAATAATTGGATATGCACAAAAAGGCGTGAGAGTGCTGCACAACAGCTTGGCAAAGAAAAATGAAAATTAACAACTTCGCATGATCGGAAAGAAAAGGAAAATACAAAAACCGTGTTGCAACAACTGCTCCTCGCCGTCCAAGGTAAACCGGCATCCCAACCACAAGAAGAAGTTGCGAAGAAAATTCAAAAGTGAATGATGAAAAACGGTTTCCAATATAGGCTCGTACGTACGAAAAATGCTTCTTTTTATCGTCGTTGAAACACCGTGCAAGTGAAGTGTGTGCAAAACGAAATCCTAAGTAGAGAGTTGAATAACTAAACGAGCTTATTGAAGTCGAGAGTTTGGTGAAAGATAATAGCAACAACAACAACAACAACCGAAGCCGCAACAAAACACAAGAAAAATGAAGCAGGAATTTCTCTATCATTTCTCCGCGCGGACCCCGCACAATGGGTGGTGATCGTTTTGTATAAACGGTTATTCCATTTATCGGCGTTTCGGACAGCGTGTGTGTGTGTTATGTGGGCTAGACAAAACCTGTGAAATATAAATTCGTTCGAAAAAAAAAATCAACATTGACCGAAATCGAGGTGCTTCAGCGCCCCCGTTGATCTTGTGCTGAAGTGCTGTGTCTGGTTCAAGAGAATAAGATATACCTATGTCTTGCGGTGCATCGCTTCGACACGATACTATTGTTGAATGCTAATTCACATTTGACCACAGTCCAAGGCGTTGGACTTTATTTTTCGAAAGAACCGTTCGTCCTTCAATGAAGTTGCTGAGAAGTGTTTAGTTATTTGAATAAGCTGTTAGCTCGAAGCGCCGGAGGTTCTTGGTGATATCGGGTTCGTTCGGTTGAACCGTAAGTGAACTTGGAGCCTGCAAGGTGATTAGCATGCATGGTTGTGGAGACTGTTTAGCACGATGACAAGAATTTATACTAGTGAGATCCGTGTGCGGAATTATTCGAAACATTTGTAGCTAGGAACGCCGAATTGGTTTGTAGATTATCAGAGTTGAAACCTGGCCGCCATTTACATAAACTTGAGAATACATATTGAGTTTCTTTTTATTGTTGGATATAATATGATAAGAATACTTGAATCAAATTGATTGACTCCTCGCTTGCCAAGAAACCGACTAGGTGACGAAAATGACCGGATTTCTTCAGTATTATTTTATGTGAATTTATAGCCGAATTGGTAAAGAGATTGATAACAGTTTCATAACAGTAAGAAAGCTCTTAATATCCCAAATATACAAAACAACGCTTTTTGTTTCTTTAACTGCTTTACAGTGGATTATGTAACAGTACTAACGTAGTGGCAAAAGCTATTATCACAAGTACAGAACTGAAGCTATGGTCTGCGTAGTAGTGTTGTTGATCTGGAATATCTCAAAGCTATCTTGAAATGACTAATGATATACCAGGGAGATTAAGGTTTAAAGTTCATTGTGAGAATAGCTAATGTTACGATCAAGAACTAAACTTTAAGATATTTTGGACGACCCTCACTGTCCCAAAGGTTCACAAAAATATTATATAGACTTCAGGTGGGTCCAGTCACCGCAACTGATTAATAAACGTTAAACGTTACTCAGTATGTTAGATATAGCTGATGCTACGAGTGTAGACCTGGAGTTCTGAACTCATAGATAGTTTGGCTGACTTGGAAAGAACATTCCCATAGTGTCTCTAAATGGCATTTGAGATTTCAAAAGCTTCACGGATCTCAGCAGATTATGCTATGCTATTATTGATGGTGAAAACATATAAAGTTATTCTTGTAGATTTGAAGGACTTCATTATACAACAGTTTGGATGAACCTGAATGTCCCAAAGGCTTACAATAAAAAAAAGACTTCAGATTGGTCCTGTAACCACGGATAAATATGTAACTTCACTCAGTGTAGCAGATATGGTTGTTGTTACGAGTGTAGACCTGAAGTCCTCAACTCTAAGGTAGTATGGATGACCTGGAATATCACTGTAGTGTCTCTAAATTTGGGATTTCAAGAGCTTCGTGGATCCTACCAGATTATGCAATACTATAATTTGAGGGGAAAACCCATAAAGTTATTCTTGAAGATTTGAAGAACTTAATCATAGAACAGTTTGGACGCGCCTGAATGTTCCAAAGGTTTATAATAAAAAAAAGTAGACTTCAGATTGCTCCAGTTACTGCGGCCTGCGGCTGATAACGCAGCGGTACTCAGTATAATAGATATGGATACTGTTACGAGTGTAGACCTGAAGTCCTGATCTCCAAGGTAGTTTGGCTGATCTAGAATATCCCTGTAGTATCTCTAAATGGCATTTGAGATTTCAAGAGCTTCGCGGATCCCAGCACATTATGCAATACTATAATTTATGGTAAAAACACATAAAGTTATTCTAGTAGATTTTAAGGATTTCATTATAGAGCAGTTTGGTCGACCCTGAATGTACCAAAGGTTTATGATAAGCTAGTACACTTCAGATTGCTACAGTAACTGCGGTTGATTATGCAACGTTACTCAGTATAACAAACATGGCACGAGCGTAGACCTGAAGTTCTGAACTCCAAGGTAGTTTGACTGACCTGGAATATCCCTATAGTGTCTATAAATGACATTGTACACACTTAGTTTATAATGCTGAAGCTCGGTTTTCATATGTCGAGATTTGCACAGTCGAGTAGTCAGCTAAATGTTTTCATGAGATCTAGGCTAATAAATGCCGAGAATCAGTATAACATGCCTCGCTGCCAAGCAACCTACCAGTTTGTTAGCTGAGTTTCGGTTAAAAATCAGAAACCGAGATCCGCACAGCCGAGCTCGGTGAATGAAACTAAGTGTGTAGATGTAAAGAGCTTCACGAATCCCAGTCGTTTATGCAATGCTATTATTTGTGGCGAAAATACATAAGATTATTCTAATAGATTTGAAGGACTTCACCATAGGACAGTTTGGAACACCTAGAGCATCCTAGAATATAAAACACCCTTTGATATTCTCGACAAAGGCTGAATGAATACATATAAACGTAACCCACATCCAAGTTCAGCTTTTAGAAAAACTGGTATGTCAATTATTTCGTTTTTTTTTTTTTCAAATTTCATGTTGTTTAGGATGTTTTAGGTTATCAATGAAGTCCCAAATACAAATATTCCTATTTTTTCCTAATAGAGAACTCAATTTGCAACAACTTTGCCGAAGACAGTATTCTGTTTTATCAAATGGGTGAATTCATACAGCCGTTTCTATGCTGGAGTCATAAATGGCCCCTCCGGCTCCAAAGGGTTAAACAACAACATGAAGAATACATAGAAAGAAGACGAAAAATAACTCAAAACTGCGATAAAAAATACCTAATTTTGAACTTCCCAATTCTCCGTGTAGAGTTTCCCTCGCGATTTCTTTTCGCGAATTATTTTCAGCAATTCTTTCCGAGACTTTCCCGGTCTCCAAAGCGCCCAGATAGCGGCGATACAGGACGTGGGACGATGAAGAATACAACAGGGTGTTGGATGCACTCACCGATACGCTGGTGGGACAGAAGCCAGTAGTCATCGGAGGCGATTTCATCGCTTGGGCGGTAGAATGAAATAAAAGGCTTACCAATGCAAGGGGGTATAGTCAACTGAAAGCCCTGACGAAGCTGGATGTGAGGCTTTGCAACGATGGTAAGGCCAGTACAATCCACAGAGACGCCAGTGAATTTATCGTCGATGTTAAGTTCTGCAGTCTTCCGCTAACAGAAGGCATAAATTGGAGAATCAGTGAGGAGTACTCCCACAGCGATCACCAAGCAATCATTAACAGCATTATTGGCCGGCAAGCCTCTTCTTCGACACAAAGAACGCGGGCATGCGAGCGAAGGTGGAAGACAAAAGACTTCGACAAGGAGGTCTTTGTCAAGGCGCTTCGGGCATACGACAGTGCAAACCTTGATGCAGGGGAACTAACAGAAGTGTCATGCGACGCAGCAATGCCGAGGAAGAGAGAGCCCGGAAACAGGAGACGTCCAGCGTACTGGTTGTATGCGACGTTTAGTACCCTCCGCGCTGCTTGCTTCCGTGTTAAGAGACGTGCCCAGAGGGCCTGAAATGAAGCTCGAGTCGCTCTTGAACGCGAGATAAGGCTGAGTGAGTCGAACTTGTACAAAGAGCTGTGTCGAGAAGCCGATGCCAACCCTTGGGGCAACACGTACCGAATCGTGGTGGCGATACTCAAAGGTCCAGCAATACCCTCGCAAATGTGCACGCACAAACTGAGGAGGGCGTGGAAGGTCTTTTTCCGATGGCAATGTTTTGGCCGCCTACGCCATACGCAGACAAAGAGAAAGAAACCACCGAAGGTGTCCGGATATCCAATGCAGAGCAACTAGTAATAGCGAAGGAGCTCAAGATCACGAAAGCTCACGGTCCGAATGGAATCCCCAATGTAGCAGTTAGAACGGCGATGTGTGCGTTTCCGGATATGATCAGGACGTTGCCACAAAAATGCCTGGATGAAGGCTGCTCCCAGACATATGGAAGGTTCAGAAGTTGGTGCTGCCCGGTGCAACCGGAAGGCGTCTGAGAAAAGTGGAGAGATGATCGATTCTGCGCTGTGGTAAAGACAGACTTCAAAAACGCGTTTATCGGTGCCAACTGGGCAGCAATAGCCGTAACGCTACTCAGTATGCGGGTTCTTAATTA
This sequence comes from Aedes albopictus, assembly GCF_035046485.1. Lineage (NCBI taxonomy): Eukaryota > Metazoa > Arthropoda > Insecta > Diptera > Culicidae > Aedes > Aedes albopictus. The sequence goes on from NC_085138.1 coordinate 385,302,844, forward strand.
TCTATACCAGATTTTACAGGGCTACTTTCTTCCAGAATGGAGTACTGGTATATGAGACAGAGGTTTTTAGGAGGAACGGCAGGTGTTCCATAAGGGCCCAACGCTCTGGAATGCAATGTACAATATGGCGTATTATCGTTAAAACTTCCGAAAGGAGTCGTCATCGTGGGCTTTGCAGATGACGTCGCGTTGACAGTAACGGACGCTTGAAGACGTGGAAATTCTGGCGACGGAATCAACGATCACTATTGAAAGTTGGATAACTCAGGACAAGCCTCAAGATTGATTGCCTATCTCAAAACGGAAATGTGTCTGGTCATTTACTGTAAAGCAGTCCAAAGCATGCACACCAAACGATTTCAGCAATATTTTGATGAATTTTGCCGAGCTAAAGGGTCCAGCAAAACTTTTTAATGAACTTTCAGCAGAGTTTGCTGAATTTCAGCAAAACGTCACTGGTGATCAACAGAGTTTACTGAACAAATCAGCAAATATGCTGAAACTTTCAGCTCAGCAAAATTTTGCTGAAACCCTCAATCGATTTTTGGTGTTTGGAGATCGTAGTCGGAAAACACGCAATCGCATCGAAGCACCTAGGAGTGATGGTCGACGATCTGCTCAACTTTAAGGAGCACGTCGACTACGCTTGTGAAAAGGCGGCGAAGACTTCCAACGCTTTAGCGACGATCATGTCGAACGTCGAGGAACCACGAAATAGTAAGAGGCGTCTGCTGGCTAGAGTAGCAGGAGCAGGCTCAATACTCAGATATGGTGCCCCAGCATGGGCTGAAGCGCTGAGTACGAAGTGTAATCGAAGAGTGCCAAACAGCGCATTCCAACTCCTTCGCCTTTTTTCCCGGAGTGTAGAGGAGACACCGGAACACGTCGTTTTCGAATGCCCAGGTTCGACGAAATTCTCGTTTCCCAGCGCAGCGCGACAGTCGACAACATTGTCGAAGAGATGTGTCGCTACGAAGACACGTGGGACACTGTCGACAGAACTGCAACGGGGTTATTGTCCGAGAAAGGCTAAAATGTATCCACTTAACAACTCGGGAATCCACAGAAACAGAACTAGCGTCCTCCGATTTACAAATTCTATAATAATTCTAACCGCTCTTCGTGTTTGCTGGCTCTTTTTTGCAGAAGAGATGCTCGGTATACACCTCATCAATATATAGATTGAAATCATTACAGTACCCTGAATGCACTGCCGTAGAAGCATGTGGTAGAAACTTATAAAGACACTACACCGCCTTATGAAGATCAAAGCTATTTTAGAAGCATCCTAATATTTGTCGAAACACTATTTTGCAAATCCCCGATTGACAATTGACATACGAGTGTTAATTACACACTCTTAGAGTCTGTTCCAATTGGCGAATTAAAATTATTTTTTACTTAAATTTGACAGTTCGACACTTAAACTTGACAGTTCTCCTAAGGAAATAATTATCGAACTGTCAAGTTTAAGTAAAAATTAATTTTAATTCTCCAATTGAAATAGACTCTTAGAAAAAATCATGTAAATTTAAGTTCTCTTGGATGCACATAAAAGAGCGGCCCGATTCACACAAATTTACATCTTCTATCACAAATAAAGTCGAGCTACCCGAATAAAAAATACAGTAGAAAAACCGAATGTTGTATTGTAACAGTACTATTTAAAACCATATTGTTACAATAAACACCACTGTAAAAATAAAAAATACAAAAACAATAAGATGTAATGTTAGACACCATACAGTGAATTGTAAATGAGATTTTTACAATATACTATACGGGTTGTTAAGTATCGTAACAATATAAAAAAATATTTTTCTCCATATATATTTTTTTACAAAACCATACATTTTATTGTAAATGAATTGTTCGAAATACTGATACGTGGGCTTTAATATACCGTACATTGTATGGTACACGTATGGTTTCAAACAATAAAATGTACCGTGAATATATTGTTTTTAATTGTAATTTCACTACTGGTTATAAATTTAATCATGGTTTTGGAATGGTTCTCTTTTGTTATGTTGTATTGTTTTACATTAGATAAACCATATAATGTTATATTATCTCGTCATGTTCTTTCGATAATGGCAGTTCTAGCCAAACTAACCTAAACTCGTCTAAGTCTGAGTAGCCTCTCATTGCATTATCAGATGAAGCTTAAGCTCCCATGTCCCACCAGCCAGATAACCGGGTTTTGCAAACTAAGCATTATTTGTGGCAACACTTTGAGCGGCATGATGGAACTATGCCTAGCGCGCTAAGTGTTATTAGACCACTAATGTAGTTGCATGAAGTGGGTGACGAGGTACATAAGTATCATTACAGCGTGCTTAACCATTATTGCAATATTGAGGCTCCAATTTGACTGAACTAAATGTGTACACTGAAGTTTTTTTTTACGCGGTTTTTTTTTACGCGGTTTTTTTTTACGCGGTTTTTTTTACGCGGTCCGTCCTAAAAAAAAACCGCGTTATTTCAAGACCCGTCGTAAAAAAAAACCGCGTTATTTCAAAAACCGTCGTAAAAAAAATCCGCGTTTTTTCAAAAACACGCGTAAAATAGTCAGCACCACATCTAACGTGACTTGACTTTTTTTACGACGTTTTTCGAAATAACGCGGTTTTTTTTTACGACGGGTTTTGAAATAACGCGGTTTTTTTTTACGACGGGTCTTGAAATAACGCGGTTTTTTTTTACGCGGTTTTTTTTTACGCGGGACCATTACCGTCGTAAAAAAAAACTTCAGTGTACATAACAACTCATGAGAAAACTGTCAAGTTCGATTCAACTATAAGTTAGGTTAAAAAGCGAAGACGACCTTATTTCAGAAGTCGTTTCAGTGTCCAGTCCAGTCCTTATGTTAAAAATGTCAAAGATAAATCGCATTTAATTCGGTTGTTGTACAAGGCAATTTCACATGAGAGAAGAAGAGAAAGAATAGTGTTGAACTCATCCACTGATTTACGGTAATCTGGCCTGCGTCTTTCCGGGTTGACCTACATTCGTATTCCTCTCATCGCACTCTACATACCTAGCCCACCATATCTCTTGGATATGCACTCCTTAGGACACCTGGTTTACCACTTTATTTAAACATTTTATTGACTTTAAATAGATGTTTCAACTTATTCACTTTTTCCTCTTTCATTTCCTTTGCAACAAAAATGTCACGGACATCAACAAAACAAAGCACGGAAAAAATCATAAACTGAATAAAAAATTAAAAATGCACGGAAAAAGATTGTTTCGGAATAGTGAATGGTTCAAACGTAAGAAAAACAGTATAATATATTGTTACATAAAGATCGGATGTAAATGTATAATAGCTACCAATGTGCAAAGCTTTTAGCGAACCATTCCATTACAACACATTATATTGTAGCTGGTACACTGTATGGTACAGGAATGGTTTTCACCAAATACCCTATGGTTAGTTTTTATCCGGGTAGCAATCTCTAGAACCGCCTCGACAGATAAAACATATCAAAGCAAAATATTGAACTGGATTCGGACACTGGTCCGCTGCTTGAGAGGCACCAACTATACCTCTCGGCCATATCATCGAAGTTGAGAATTAGACGATAAAAGGCCTTGAAGGCGCCGCAGTGCTGCCGCCTGGCGGGAGTCGTATGGCAAACGTGAGAAAAAACGAAATAAAACACGTTTGTTTATACTTTCTTCACGCACACGATGACAGATACAAATGGGATTTCCCATTGGAGTGAGTGCATTTTTGCTGCCGTCAGTGCCAAATGTGAAACTGTTTCTACGTACCTGGTCAGATAGGTTTGTTGACATCTTGTGCAACCAACTCAAATTTACATGATGGATATAAAGTAGAGTCAAATTTGCCATTCAGTCATGAAATGTTTACGTACGTTGATGGTTTACGTCACGTGTAAATTCCTAATTTTTTAAGAGTGCACGATCCAAATTGTTATTTTGCCCTGCTCTAAATTTCACCTTTTCAGATTGCTTCCGACTAGAAACACATAATTTTGAACCTCCCCGTTCTGAGGGAAGGGAGGGTCATTTGGACTAAAAGAAATCAGGGTTATTTCACCAGACAAAGGAAAGATGTACCATGGAGCTTTAGTGGTTGTGCAGCTACCATCAAAATTTCTTGAAGATCGGTCGAGCCATTCAAAAGGAACGATAGCTTCTCCAAATGATGTTTTTAGGACTTCTTATATCGAAAGTCATTAATCTAACTACTATACATATTTCACTGTTGCTACTGTTTTCACTAAAATAACGTGCTGTTTTATTTAATTGAACTTTTCTTAAAACGATAAATCCACCTAAAAGTGAGACATAAAAATTAGTATTTTTTTAAGATATTGGGTAATAGAATGTTTATAGAACACTTAGGTTATAAGCTGGTTCTGTACCAGTAAAGATATGTTACCAATTAGAAAAAATCCTAAGACAATTATACAATAGATGTTGAGATCTTTACATAACACTTTTTGTTGTTGTTGATGTACAACACCTATTCGAACATCTAATCATAGGACAACAGAGCTTATTGCGAGGGGTTGAAAACCTCTCTGCAATACTTTATACTAAAAGTGTGAAAACCACTACCCTTCCCTCGCTCCATGTTTATTGCATCTTTGTCCTACGAAACGACGCAGCTTAAGAGCTTCATACAATAATCTGCTACTGTTCACCAACCTGTATAGACAAAAGTGAATCAGCTCACCAAAGTGGTAGCTACCTACACGGAGAAACAAAAGTACCCAAAAGTGAGTTCAATCCACCCAACTTCGAGGTTGCGTGCGGGAAGCCAATTTTGAGTTGATGGAGTCGATGTTGAGGTAGGTAGTTTGCATTTAGGCGTATACGGCCAAAGTACCTAGAGTCGAAGTTCTTTTTACTCAACCGTCAGTTTAAATTACTCAACTTTCGGTACTATGACACTTACACAATTTTGGCTTCCCGCATCGAACTCTCAAAGTTGGGTTGTTTTGCTACTTACTCTCTGACAACAATAAAGGGAACGAATGAAAGGGAATGAAAAAAAGAACTCAAAAGTAAGTTTAAAAATACTCAATTTTGGGTTCTCTTGTTTTGCAGTGTATAGGAAAAGTACGATGCCGTCGACGTCGTCGTCTTAATTCGCGATTGCGGTAGTAAGCAACAACAATTTGCTCGTACTAGACCTACCTTACCACCAGCGCCAGCCAGCGCCAGCGGTGTGGCATGTGTAGATTCCACTGCTTCACATGCAATCCTACACCATCTCCGGTGACTGACACGGGCATTACATGTGCGCAAGCATCTGATGCTTAGATTTATTGCAATTTAAATCAAAACACCACGATCAACCGCCCGCCCGACGTCGCGTCGTCGTCAGACGACGACGGTGATCACGCCGACGACGAGCCTCCCTTCTGCGGCATGTTGGCATGTGTATGCAGTGCAGTACGTCGGATATTCATTTGCCACGAACAGTAGTGGTCAAGATAATGGAACACACAAGTCCTTGATTTAGAACTACGCCCTAATCCAACTTTGAAGTGTCACATGTGAATCTGGTCAAGTGAAAATTGAACAGCGATAAATAACAATTCGGCTGGCTGCTGCTTTGACGCAGTTGCCTTCGTCGTACTTGAAATTTCGCATAATTATTTGATTTCCAGCGCTATAGGGGCTGGTTATTAACAGCCTACAGCTTTTTGCTTCCATCTGATAACCATTGGCAAAGGTAAATCGGAATATCAGTAATTATTTACATTTTTCCGTCTGATATGACGGGAATCAGCGCATATGATGAAATTAATTTCTACCCTATATGGTACATAGCTTGAGCTTGATTGCCGCACGCAGATGAAACTCTAGTATCGCCAGATCAACTAAGTAACAGGCATCTTCAGTATGTGATTGTTGGTGATCTTCTACTTATAGGCAAAATGGGCGCCTGCTACGTCGCTTGCCTACGGCAGACCGTTGAATCCTCTACGTCTGCACAAGAAGATTGACACTGTGTTGTGAAGATAGAAGGCAAGGAATCCCCTTTAGAACAAGCCTCCCTTGTTCTAGCGATGGTTATGAATATTGATCATGAATGTCCGTAAACTACGTAACTCAATTTTGGTAAAAATAGGTAAGTTCGGCGTTTCTTCAAATTAACGAATTTTTATTTTTTTAAAAACCCGTTTTTAAGTAAAAATTACCAACTATAGCACTAGTTTACAGCATTTTTGAACTCGGTAAACTGATGATCGTTTTTGGTGTAGAATCATGCCCTAAGTTCAAAAACGCGAAGGAAAAAAATTACAGTAGAGCGGAAATTTTTTCGACTTTCCATACAAGGTTGATGATTTGAAATCGATTTTTGTTCTCTTTTTAAGCAATGTCGCTCACTTCACACATCTCATTCTCCGTAATCAATGCTCCGATTGAGCTGAATTTTTTACTGCAACTCGCTTACATATGATACGACAAATAAACGTTGAGAAAGAATTTTTAAATTGTTTTTTTCTTATTGAAAAAAATACATTTCTTCAAATATTTTAGAAACTTTTGCTAAAATTTTAGGAGATCGTCCCCAAAACTCATCAATATTTTGAATTTCATTAATCTGACGCAAAACCTGCTTTCAGATGATCGAAAGGTATTATATTCAGCTTTTAATTTATGGAAAAAGATTTAAAATTGGTTGAACAAAACGCAAGATATCTGAATTTTATTAAATTCCATATTTTAAAAAGTTGTAAAACTCGATATTGAGCTAAAACTGAAAAACTGTTCTACTTTAATTTTTTTGAAGCACGGTTTCGAAATCAGCGCTAGATTATGCTTCAAAAATTTTGGTCGTTGACAGAAGTTCACGACTTTCGTTTTATTTTGTAAACTAGTGTAGCAGCTCATTGCAGGTACTCAAATTTAGGTACTATACTCCTATTTGGCTTCCCGCACGGAGCTCGGGAAATGGGTGAAAAATACCTTTTTCTTCTTTTTCTTTATGGCTCTACGTCCCCACTGGGACTTGGCCTGCCTCGCTTCAACTTAGTGTTATTTGAGCACTTCCACAGTTACTAATTGAAGGACTTTCTTTGCCTGCCATTGCATGAATTTGTATATTGTGAGGCAAGCGCAATGATACACTATGCCCAGGGAGTCGAGAAAATTTTCCCGACTGGAACGGGAATCGAACCCGCCGTCTCCAGATTGGCGATCCATAGCCTTAACCACTAGGATAACTGGAGACCAATATTTGGGTATTTTCATTTTTCCGTGAGATCTCCAAGTTCGTCTCCTGCTTAGACACGAATAATTTATACAGATTTTTGTAACAAGTATCCTTATTGCTTTGTCCGCCACTGTAATCTACACCTACATCCATGCAAACCGTATATTTGGGGAACTCCAAGCTCGATCGGTCTTGAAAGAAAAGCACGCGCGCTAAAGTGAAAGTACTCTACTCCACTCTACACACTACACTCGCTCCATGGCGGCAATGTAATGTAGGTAGATATGCAAAAGCGCCCGACGACGCAGCGACGTCACCACGTTGTGCCTGCTCTGCCGAGGCGAGCCATCACCCCGCATCGTCGTAGTGTGTGATCATCATTATCGATCGATTGGGACCCGCGGTGCTCATTGTGGATTTTTGCGGGCGGGGAGATTGGGACCCATTTCTCTTTCATTCCATATTGCTGATGGCCGGCAATGCGGTGGTGGTGGCGTTGTCTGCGCGAAGAAATGGTGGCAAGTGGGCGAAATTTATGCGCAAATTTCTTTGGGCCAACGACGACGCCGACTTTGGTTGGGAGAGTGTTTCGGCGCTCCTCCGTTTTGGCGTTGAGAGTAGACTACCATTTTTGGGGCCGATGGTTGCGCGGTTTGTTGATTGGCGACTGCTCGTGAGTTGGGCAGGTAGGGTCTATTATTTACCCATCTAGGCATCTAGCAGACGTGAGTTGTTGAGTCAGCCCACCACAGTGAATGGGTTGGATGCTGCCTGCTGCGCTGCGGATGACACGGTGGAATGTGTGTTCGTTTAGGCACGGTCATCGATAATTAGTCGGTATTTGAACGCTTCCGGGGAGTGATGTTGCGTGATGCCGCGGCGATTGATGACCCGATAAATTTGGAATTGGATACAGTAGCTGACGTTTAACGGAATATGTGCCGTTATAGGTTCAATTTACAAAGCATGAGTGTTTTTTATTTGTTCCTTATTTTCAATATGATATAGTGGTGTAGCAATGAATATACATGCAGAGACGGAGTGAAAATATAAATGGTTGCCCTCTAGATATCGTGTCATTTTCAAAACCTCAGCGAGTGGTATCTTGATGACCGGGTGCTTTATTACAAAGCTATATAAATGAAAAAAAAATCTTCCAGGTGTTCCTCCTCAAGTTCCTCCAAAGATTCTACGTCGGTTTTCTTCAATGATTCATCCTGGGGTCCTCGTAGAATAGAATTCGTTCTGTCATACACCTTTCATGTAGCTCTGGAACTGTTTAGGGAATATTCCTAAAGTTCCTTCAGATATATCTTCAAGGATCCTTACTGCACCGGCATTAGTAGTTTCACTTCCTCAAAGAATTCTCTCTGATATTTTTCAAGTTAACTATCTTGAGTTTTCCCTGGATTCCTCATGGCGTTCCTCCTTGGGATTCCTTCTGATAGCTCTATCTACATATGAACCAATTTCTTTACAGTTACTGTAGAGATTCTCTCGAAAAAATCCTACTGTTTATCCTGGAGTTCTTCCATGCGTTGTGTCTGGAGTTAGATGTGTGCGGCGATAATGAGAAATCGGCGTGAATCGGCGTGCGGTTCCCCAAGTCAACAAGAATCAAATATACTATTTTTTTTAACGGGGATTAGTAAAGGGGTGTTCTATCCATGCACTGGTGGAAAAAATATGGTTATGTTGTTTGAAGCCGATCCAGGAAGCATCGGCGTGTCGGCGTGGCAATCTGCGTAGGGTCCGCAGATCGTCCTCCACTTGGTCGACCCACCTAGCTCGCTGCGCT
>NC_085138.1:385312348-385387348 GCF_035046485.1 Aedes albopictus
AACGATTTGATGGAATACTATTTTATATGCAATGAAATATGTTATTTTAATGGCGATCGATAAACAGTATGATACATTTTTAAAAAATTGAAAAAGCATTGAGTTATATTTAAAAACAACAACATATCAACGCATTTTATATTACCTACTAGCATTCCCAACACATTAAATCCGCATTGCTTTACATACACAACGAGCGCAATCATAACATCCATACCCGACAAGCGTTCTCTTGCGTTCACATGCGTCGAAGCAGCTCCATCGCATCTCCGCACTCATCGCAACTCATCTACTATGTACGGTTTATGCGTTCTGCATATAGTTTCCACAGAGTGTGCTTCGACGCTTATCCGATCTCTTTTCTCTTTGCATCGCACCTTACCCACTATGTGCTCAACGTAATGGAGTATTCTCTTCTGTGGGTACTTCATCGCTTTGTTTAGTCTTTAGTCATACCTTGAAGAGAACTCTTCAACCAAAACCAACTCTTCTCTATGTATCTTGCGACTAAAGTATCACAGGGCCGTACCGTCGCCATCATTCCACGACATAACATCGAAAAGTAAAAACCGCTTGCAACATCGATTATTCATACTTTTACTTCTCATTTCCCTTGGCCACGCCGCCGCCGCCACCGCCGAGTGAGTGTTTTTCACTCACACACTACTAAATCCCAGTTGGTTTCGTTCGCGTAAAATTTATGCACATCACGCTCCGATGCGCCAAGAGTTCCACGGCAGACAACGGTTGGCCACCGACGTCGCCACCGCAGCCGCCTGTCCGGTGCATTTAGTACTCAAGGTTCGCAAATTGTGTGGCAACTGAGCTTAACTTGCAGCAGTCTGCGAATTACAAAATAGGCTGAATTTGGTGGGCTTGGCGGCTGATCGCATGCACCACCACCACTACTGACTGTTGAGTTGAGAGTGACCGCGATCGCAGACCAAACTTGGTCTGGAATGGATGGATTCATACTGCATGGTCAGTTTTTTTTTTTGAACCAGTTCGATTCAGACATTAAAGACGTGCCCAATTTCAACCCATTGTCAGTTACGATCAGTTATTAATCGACCTTGATGGTTTGAACGGACTCGCTATGTATAGAAATCGGCTTAATTAAACAAATGCTTCTCAGCTGAACCGTTTGTCGCATATAAATGGATACTCTAATTTAGTGTAAAGGACTCATGGAGGTGAACCGATACACACCACTCAGTCTTCTAATCCACTGTACGAAATCTGAATGATTTTTCACAACTCTTCAAAGTTAGATAGCACTGCCTGATTGTACAGAATGGATTAAGGACGAGTAAGCCATTTTAACATATCAACACAGAGAAACAGACGAAACATGTAGAACAAATTTCATCAAAAAACATCGTCATGAAAACGTAATTGCACAATGCTAAATGTACTGTGTTTGACCTGGCCGCCACTAGATGGCGGTAGTGAGCAAACGTCAAACAGGAGCAAAAACGATGCCAGCGCTGCGAGTGGTCGATTGACCTACTACTGAATATTTGAATCAACCGTTAAAAAGGTGATCGATGGGAAGCAATGAGAGTGTGACGTCTGTTTGACTGTGATATCAACTTCAAAAACGTTATCCTAACCTTACGACTATGTATTGTCGGGCCGCCACCAAACCGGACTTCGCACAATCAAGTCGCGACGCGACCCAACTCGCGACGTTTTTCAATCATGTCAAAGGTAGTGCGCATCCTTCCCGTTGTTGTCAGCAACACAGCGCACTAGATGCGAAACAGTTGCGACACTTGTGGACCAAGAAAATGGCAATTTTTGATAGAATGTCGGTCTTGATTCCAACCGGATAGACAATAGATAAACTAACTGCTACTGCTTTTCATATATTAAGCTATGAAACTACTTAACACCCGGCTCAAATGACTCTCATATCCTAGCCAAAGTCGTTTACTTGCGTGGGTGGATAGGCCGTTACTAATGGGAGGTTCGTGTCTTCAATAGCTATGACGGCAATTAAAATTACCGCTTTGTTTGGTTATGCTTTAACTACATACCACCGCTCGCCGGGTGCTTCCTCGATGCATTTCTTCATTAGCTCTACGTACACAGACTACTAAGACGACGAACGACGACGACATCGGTTAAGGCGCGTACTGTGTAGTACATACTACAGTAGCGAGGTTGTAAACACGAGTGATAGCTTATGGGGAGCGTTCCGTGAAAATGTTTATTAATCGCATAAACAACCTTCGCGCGCGTTGCGTATCGATTTGTCGGGGGCTTTGTACTGATAACTGATGGGCAAGATTGCGGAAAAAGGTTTGCGAATTGTTTATGTTTTTATTGGCTTGATAAGCGTTTGGATCAGCTATGGACTATGGTTAGTTTGATATTAGTGCGTTTCAGGAAGTATGGTGGTAACGGTCGTGAATATGATTAGGATAAGAATGCTACATACTGAACTGTTCTATATACATTCCCGATCAAAAGTTTGGGGTCACCCCCTCAAAACCAGAAGAATTTAAATTGAATGAAAGATGACAAAGATATCAACAAATCACTTTTCCATGTTTTACGATAGTGACCCCAAACTTTTAGTCGATGGCATCAAGAGTTAATTTAATCATTTACTTTTTCTTAGATTTTTTAGCTAAGTTCGGTAAAAAGCGATACACTGGAAATACACTGTCGTAAATTTATATTATTTTTTTTAGAAAATTTGGCAACTTTGACTCAAGTTTAAATACATGGAATTTTTGAAAAAAAATCATTTAAATCATGTTTCAAATCAAAGTTTCTTTGACCTATTATCTTTTAACCCTTTGGAGCCGGAGGGGTCATATATGACCCCGGCGATGCAACCGAGCATAACAAACGTGTTCGACACCAGCGAGGTTGCGTCGACAGCAGCGGAAAAAATCGGCTCCAAAAGGTTAAATGGGATCTAGGGTTTTGAAATTGGATGCAAATTGGCGAAGATATGGGCCTAAAAAAATGACATTGTTTTGAGGGGGTGACTCCAAGTTTTTGATCGGGAGTGTATTTTACATAATATAGGCTTACATGGTCATTTTCAGTTTTTCCAGCTTTTCTTTATGAATTTTCAAAACGGTGGAAAATTTTGTGGAAAACTGTTTCCACTTCATATTTTTTTTTTTGAATTCATGAGAAAATTTACTCTCGTTTTCATCAGAAAACTTTGAATAGGCTTTTATGGCACATTTGGACATTTTTAAACAAAATTGACCATAACTCGAAAACGAAAAAAAAGTACATTCCAAAAATTTATATATAAAAAATAAAAAAAACCTTCTCAAAATTATTTTTTCGAAAATTTTCCACGAGTTCGGGCATAGTTTTTCCGGCTTTTATTGACGAATTTTCTCAACTGTGGAAAATTTTGTGAAAAACTTTTTCCAGTTCATATTTTTTTTCTGAGAAAATTTACATTCATTTTCTAAAAAGAACTTTGTTTATACGATGCTTCGTTCTTGAGTTATGATTTTTCAAAGTAAGTAGTGTCAGGGAAAACAAAAAATTTCCACCTGAGTTTTCCGGGCAAATAGGCGACCCAGAATTTTTCTCATTTTTTTTGTTCATATATCTATGAGCCCTGCCTGTGGAAAAAGTGTCATGAAAAACTGAGACCCTTCGGCCCAATTTGTACGATAATAAAAAAAATCCCCTGTACAATACGTTTAAAAAAAAAGCTCGCCTGATCTACACAAATCAACGTGGTGCTTGTAGCGATGACCAATTTCTGGAAGATTAAGGATTTTTATCTACTCGTGCATTATTTTGCTCTGATTTTGTTTGTTAATGTTGACAAAACATTCATAAGAAGTTATAGCTGAACTATTTTGGAAACTACAAACTCTTTTGAGACTAACCTACAATTTCCTGGTTCCTGTATGCGTCCTTTATAAATTATCTTCCAATACTATTCGCAGGAGGAATTCCTCCATTAATTCATGAAATAATTCAAAAAACATCATCAGGTGATCCTGGAGAAGTTCTGTACTCGTCCCTGTAAAATAGATTGAAAGATTTCTGCAATTTCCTAAGGAACTCCTGAATGAATTTTTTAAGAGAACCTGAGAGGAATTTATAAAGAAATCATTTGAGGAATACCTGGAGCAAACCCTTGAAGAAGTCCCGGAGCAATCCGTGGAAAACTTCCTGGATAAATCCCTGAATAAACACCTAGATGAATCCCTGGAGCAATTCCTACAGGAAAGCATAGTGGAAGCCCTGTCGAATCCCTGGAAGAATTTCTGAAAATATACCTGGGGGAAATCCTGAATAAATTATGGGAGGAATATCTAAAGAAATCTCTAAAGAGATTTCATGAGGAAATCCTAGATCTTGGAGGAATCTCTGGAGGAATTCCTAGAGGAATCCCTGAAGCAATTCCGGGGGAAATCTCTAGAGAGAATCCTGGAGGAATGTCTGGAGAAACTTCTGAACAAATTCCTGGGGGAATTCTTGGACGAGACCCAGCAGGAATTCCTGGAAAAATTCCTGGAGAAATTTCTTGGATGAATTCTTGGAGCAATCCCTGGAGCAATTCCTGGAGAAATCTCCAAAGAAAGTCTGAGAGGAATTGCTGGAGAAATTTCTGAAAAAATCCCTTGAGAAATTCCTGGGGTAATTCCTGGAGGAATTCTTGGGGATCCTGGAGAAATTTCTGGATGAAATCCTGGAGGAATGTCTGGAGGAATTCTAGAGGAATTCTTGAAAGAATTACTGGATGAATTTCTAAAGGAATCTCCAGAGGAATCCTGTGAGATTTATATTTCTGTTATTTTTCTATTTCTGAAAAATCCCTTGAGAAAATCCTGGAGGAATTTCTAGCGGAATTTCTGGAGAAATTCCTGGATAAATCCTCGAAGGTATTTCTGAAGAAATTCCTGGGGGAATCCTTGAAGAAATTTATGATGAAATTCCTTGATTAAATCCTAGTGGCATTTCTGAAGAAATCTCTGAAGAAATTCCAGGAGAAATCTCTGCAAGAATCCAAGGAGGAAGCTCTGGAAGAATGATTGGAAAATTTCCTGGAAGAATGCCTAGGAGAATTACTGGTGGAATTCTCGGAGGATTCTCTGAAGCGATTCCTGGAGAAATCTTTGGAGAAATTCATGTAGGAGTCTCAGGAAAAATCCTTGGAGTAATCCTTTGAAGAATTCCTGGTTAAATTTCTGTAGGAATTCCTGGTAGAAATCTTGGGAAAATCCCGGAAGCAATTACTGGAGGAATCTCTGGAGGAATGCCTGGAGGATTTCTTGGAGGAATCCCTGAAAAAAAAATCTTGTAGGAATCCTTGGAGGATACCCTAGAGGAATGCCTGTAGGAATTTTTGATGGAATCTCCAGAGGAACTCCTGGAGAAATCTCAAGAGGAATTTCTAGAAGAACTTCTGAAGAAATTTGTGTGTCTCTTAAGGAATGCGTAGAGGAATACCAGAAATAATTCTTTAAGAAATCTCAGATGGAATTTTTGGAAAAATTCTGGAATTCTGAAGAAACTCCAGAAGAAATCTCGGAAGCAATTTCAAGAGGAATTGCTAAGGGCATCCCTAAACAGTTCCCGGTGGAAGTACTTAATTAATTCCTGGAGGAGTTCTTTAAAGAACACAATGCGAGAATCTTTGGATGAGTTTTTAAAATAAGTTGTTCCAGAAAGGATCACAGAAGGAATTCCCTAGTTAAGCCCTGCAGAAATTCTTGGAGGAATTCCTGGTGGATATCCTAGAAGAGGAATGCCTGTAGGGAATAACGGAGAAATCTCTAGAAATACCTCTGGAGGAATCTCTAGAAGAATTCCTGGAGAAATTTCTGAAGGAATCTCTAGGGGCATTTCTGACGGAACCTCTGGATGAATTTCTAGGGGAATCCCTGGAATAATTCCTGGAAGAATCTTTAAAGAAATTCTTGGAGGAATCCCTGAAGAAATTTCTGGAGGAATCCAGAGGAAGAATTCCTGAAGAAATTACAAATGGAATCCTTGGAGAAATCCTGAAGGAATTCTAAGAAGAGTTCCTGGAGGAGCACCTTGACGCAGCAGTTCTTGAAGGAATCCCTGTAGGAACTCACAAAGAAACCCCAGGAGGAATCCCGGAAGCAATTCCTAGAGGCATTCCTAAGAGAAATTCCTCAGTAAATCCCAGGAAAGCTTTCTTTACAAATTCCTGGAAGAATTTCTGTAGGAAAAAAATGAAATCCCTGTCTGCTATATTTTTTGGACAAATTATTGTTGGAATCTTTGGATGGACTCCCAAAATAATGTTTTGTACAATGGTTTAAGGAACTCCTGGATTAGTTTTAAGCAAATCTCTGGTACAATTTCCTGTTAGAGTTTCTGGAAGATATTCCTGCTGAAATGATTCGAATTATTCCAGATTGAATCATTGAGCAATTTGTTGTGGAGTTCTCGAAGAAATATATGGAGAAATCTCCGAAGGAATACTTGCAGAAATACCTGAAAAAATTATGTTCACATTCCTTTGGGAATCCGTGGAGAAATTCCTGGAGGAATGCTCGAAAAAAGCACTGGAACAATCACTGGAGGAACCTCTAAAGACATCCCAGGACATTTTCCCGGAGGATTGTCTTGTGAAAGCCATAGAGGAATTCTTGAAAAATTCTCTGGATCAATGCAGTCTGGAATCACAGAAGGAAGCTATGGAAACATTCCTGGAGGAATTCATCGATGCATCCTTCCAGAAGCATCTGTAAAAAAATCTGAAGGAGTCGTGGGAGGAGTTCTTGAAGCATTTCTTGGAACAAAGCCTGAAACACTCACTATCGGAACCCTGCAAGATGCCCATGGAAGAATTCATGAAAGAGAAACTCCTGGAGAAGTTCCTTGATGAATTTTTGAATGAATCCCTAGAGAAGTTCCTGAATAAATACCTGAAGGAATTTCTGGAGGTGTCCTTGAAAGAATTCGAAAAGAAATCCCAGGTATTTTGCTCTTGGCATGACGTTTGTTTGAATTGAATACTAGTGAAAATTTGTCAAAGTGTCACAGCATATGGTTCTACAAAGTCCTTCTTTCTCCCTACCGGAACCGGTTCCCCCATAACTGGAAAAAAATGTCATGCTTTTTTTATTCCATGAATAAACATCACAAAATTTAGCCATTCAACCAAACTTGTTATTTCTATGATAAGAATGAAATGATTTTCTTGGGGAAAACTTGGAGAAATTTCCTGTGGTTCTCGAGTAAAAAAGGTTTGATAATTGTGGATAAAAACCTAATTATTAGAATAGATTATTATTTTGAGATATTTATTCTGGAACTCTGAATTATTGATAATCTTTGAGTTGGCTCTAATTAATCAAAAACTAGCGGCCAGTAGGTGCCTGTAACACGTGATTTTTTTTTTTGTGAAAATAAAGTTTTATTCACAAAATTTCATATTGTCATAGAAAAAAATATAACTTTTTTTTATTTAAGGTCCTCTCATCAAAACAAATATTTTTATGTATTAAATTTCAATCTGCTTATTCGAAATCTAACCTCAGAATTTCTGTACCACGTTCAGTTCTTGAAAAAACAAGTTTTATTCGAAACTTTCCTTATATTCATGTAAATAACTTTTTTACTGTTTTTTTTTTAATTTGCATATGCTCATTGAACTGCATAATTGTATTTGGGGGCTGTATGTTTGTTACGTAACGGAAATCACAGGCTTTTTCAACGCCCCCACCCTGTAAGTTTTTTGTATGAGAACCCACTTTTTATTTGTATGGCGCGAAAAATTTCTCAAACTCCCCTCCCCCCATAAACCCCTACGTCAGCTTTTTACTAGATCGTATTAATGTATCCACTTATTCCTTATTCAAACCTTAGAATTGCTGTTTTATCAACAAAATTTCATATTCTTATGAAAATAAACCATTTTTTTTCATAAATTTCATGTAAAAATGTGTTTCACCTGTTTTTACAAAATCTGTACGTTTTACAGAATTTCTGAGCAATAAATCTGAATAAACTTATCAAATACTATTTTATAAGATTTTTTGTTTCTATGAGCAGTAGATTTTAAAAAATAAAGACAATATTTTATTTTCAATGACCATTTGTGATGTTGCAAATATAAATCTATTTTTCTCAAAATCTGTACGTGTTGCAGAAATTAGAAGGTATGATAAGAATTCAGCGAATTGTCGTTATGTATTTGCACAGTTTGGTTTTTTTCCACGCCGGGGATATGTATCGCGCTTATTCTTGAACTCAGTCCAAAAAGAGTACATGTTACACAAATTATTAGATTAGTTTCCGAATCGGTGGATTAAAATGTATTGAATATAAATATTGTTTAAGATAAGCAGATAAAAAGATTAAAATTGTGCAGACAATAGTTTATTTTCTAAGAAATTTTGTAAAGAAAACCCTATTTTTCACAAAAGTTGTACGTGTTACACATATTCTTAAGTCAGATTCTAAATCAGTTATTTAAAATTATAAAAACACTATTTCATTTTCTATGAAAATATGAAACTTTGTGAAAAATCCCTTTTTCTCAAAAATTTTACGTGTTACAGGAATTCTTAGGTCAGATTACGAATCAGTGGATCAAAATCTATTAAATATAAAATATTGGTTAAGATAAGCAGATAAAAACTTCAAATTTAAAAAGACAATACTTTTATTTTCTCTGAAAATATGACATTTTGTGAATAAACAAACCCCCATTTTTCTCAAAAACTGTACGTGTTACTGAAATTCTAAGGTGAAATTTCAATGTCAGATTACGAACAGTGGATTAAAATCCATCACATATTAATATCGTTCATGATTATGAAAATTATAAAGACAAAATTTCAATTTTTTTTTTGAGAATATGAAAATTTGTGAATTGAATCCTGAAGAGATTTGTGCCCTCGAAATCGTGAGTAGGTGCCAAAGCCGCCCATTGTGGCGGCCATTTTGGGATTCTAACAAGTCTGTCCTTAAAGCAACACCCTTTTCCGAATAAGCTTTATCCTAAGCATGGATGACGTCGTTCACAAATCCAAAACGCTGAAGCACAATTTGTCAGTTCGTTAATCTGGGTCAAGCATGTCCCTTCATGTAAAGACGGTTTACGCCTTATGATGGACAGCCGCAGACGGAGAAATGACATTCGATAACTTTTTTCAGACACGGTCCATAAAAATTCCGCATCAACTTTCCCTTTCAATAGGCCTCGTGGATATTGAACGTATATATAGCTATAACCTATCGTTAATGATGCGCCACGTGTCGATAAAAGTTCTTCCGCCGCCGCTATTTCTCAGACTAGAGTTTGAGCCCTACAAGTGGCAAACCGGTATCACCGGCAAGCGGCTTAGAATAGATGAATAGAGGGAAGTGACTAGTGAGGCTCGTCAATGAAACTGGTGTCTGGTAGTCATCGTCATCGGTTAAGTTTAGAAGTGAGAACTAGTCGAGGTGAAAGAACTTTGCGGTCACGTGAAAGCTGACGCCATCCAGCCAGAAGAGCCCAAAGCGGCGGCGTCGTAAAGAATCGAAAGTTTGTTTATCGGGGACGGGGGCGAAAACGGATAAAAAAGACACATAAATCACCCACGTCGTAATAGTACGACGCGTGGTCCATTGGAAAAGGGAACTGGGACGCTGCGCTGGCAGGGTGGAGATGAACTTCAACGAACTTTTCTGTTTACTCGTTCTTCCGTTTTGGAATTCGTGCTTCAGAGCTTTGCGGTGTCATGTTGCTATTGAACAGACGTTGAACCTATAGCCGCAAGCAGGTGGTGCAGCGTTTTGTTTACAATATGATCGAGTTGAGTAGTTTGGTGTGTACTGAAATGTTTTAGGTATTTAACGGTACCTACGAAGAGTTGTTGGGCACGTTTTGTTTGATGTTCGACATGTATAAAAGCATACATTCATGTATTCACTGGTACAATTCGATAAACATCATTGCTTCTGAACTTCTTGATTTGTTATTTATTATTCTGCTATACAGGGCCGATATTGCTGATGCGGTAAACGCACGGATATTTACTTTGACCATGCTGAAGGTGACGGGTTCAATTCTCAGTCATTCCAGAATCTTTTCGTAAAGGAAATTTCCTTGACTTCCTTGGACATAGAGTATCTTCGTGCCTGCCATGCGATATACACATGCACATAGGGACATAGGCTGAACAAGAGTACTCATACCTAGCTTAAGTTTGCGCTGAAAAAGAGACATTATTTTTATCAAGGACGAAACATATCGAAGCACATGAAGTCGCAAAAGTTTAGTTGAAAACCTGTTCACACTTTGGTGGGTGAAAGTCCTGCTTGCCGGATTCAACCGCCCTGTTGGCTCGTAATTATCGAAAGGTTAAAGCATTCGTCAAGTTGATTTGGCTTGACCCAGTCCGATTACGCAACGCTGGTTGTTGTCAAAAGAGCCAATCGAATGTCGTATACCTCGTTTGCCTACAACGATGACGACGCGACGGTTATACAATGTCCAATTTCCTGTTGTGGGATCACCAGAAACGACCGTCAGACCGACCGCTTTGTTATCAATAGCACGTGAGTAGTGACGTAACATTTGATTAGACGGAGAGCCATAGGTATTCAAATAAACAATCTATTTATTGATGATCGTCGAACAGCTTGCAGTCTATCGTAGCTCGACCACAGTTCTCAATGCGGTTTTGAAATGCATTTGAATCTTCCAAGCATTTGGTTTCAAAATACCGGATTCTGCTCTACTTCTCCCGTTCCTAGCACTACACATCCTACATAGACAGATTAGTATTCAATTATATAGGGTGTTTTAGAGACCCCTTGAGAAACCAAACAAAGCGATAGTAAACACGAGAAATATCGAAAGCCCTGTAGGCTTCCTGAATTCTGTTTTGGACTACCACACTTTATTTTGTACTTGAATCACTGTTCTATATCCGAATGAAACAGGACACCGAATTTCAGGTAGGTCAAATCGTTCCGTTATGACTTTGCAGTCATGGGTAATCCTTGCGGTGATTGTGTGTACACAATCATCATTATCAGTATGTAACTGCCGACTAGCTCAAGAGGGGAGCCTTCCTGAGACTCCCTGAAACAACACCTCAGGGTCGGCACGCTTCTCGACCAGTTATTCGCGGGCAGGGAATCTTCGCACTGTCGTACATAAAAACTCACGTCATATTACATTATTACACACATTTATTCCCGGAATTTTCCGGCCTCTTCTTCTTCTACCACTCTCCTCTTTCCCACATTCTTATAGTCTAATCTAACCTGTTCTTTCACTTCTTCGGGCCCCGTCTTCTACCTTCCACCACCACACAGCGTACACCTCCAGGTCGTCTTCATCGATGACGGCGTGCACAGCTAGTGTCTGCCGGTTCTTCTGCGGCCTTACGGGGTGGCGAAGCAAGTCGATGGCAGCATTCGCAGGCCCTTCTGGGTGTCCGGCGGTCGAGTATGTTGACGGACTCGGTCAGCGGCGGAACTCTCCGGATCATCCCAACGTAGGGGGGGGGGGGGGGGATTTGAACTTCTACGGAACCGCAGTTCTGTCCTAAAACAGCGGGGTTCTGTTGTCCTTCTTCGCTTTGCCACTTTGAAACGTGTGGAACTTCCGCACTACTTCAACCTTTCTGGTTGGCGATTCTTTTGTCAGTCCATCATGAACATAATGGAGTGCAGTTGAGTCCCAGACCTTTATTGTTTGGGTAGTGACCCGAGATCACAAGCCATAGTTTTCGTGTCCGTTAAGGACAAGGTATTTGGAGTACATTGCTCAAAACTTCTAGAGCACCGTTTTTTAGAATCGTTGAACGGATTTTGATTAAAATGCATCACGCTGTTGACAACCACTGAACAATTTGCGTGATGCATTTTCATCCAAATCCGTTCAACGGTTATAAAAAACGGTGCTCTAGAAATTTTGAGCTGTGTACTCCAAATACCTTGTCCTTAAGCAATCTCTCAAAGAATCCTTCCATCTTGCTTTCCCTTATCGCCACCCCTTTCGGGCTACCAACAGGATCCTTCTTTCCCTCTGGTGGTGGGTTGTGGAATTTGCAGGTATGGTGGCGCAGTAAGGTAGACTATCCTACTTTTGCCTGACAACTCATTAACGAAGAAAACTGCACAACACATATATGTACGAAAACTACCTGCACTATTTTATATTAAACACGATATACAACTTACACAAAATCTCAAAAACACTCCACACTGAACTGTGAACACTTACAAGTATCTTCAATCCATTTCAATGGGGAACATTTGGTACACAATTCTACCGCTAGTGGTGCCAGAGATAATTTACAACGCCCCTGAAACGCTCCTGAGACCTCCCTAGAACTGTGATATTTGACCAGGATATATAGAAGTAAACTTATTTGTAAATAAGTAAACTTATTTAAACTGAGTCAAACTTGTAGAGACGACGGAGTCTCGGTACAGAATGGTTTATTCGGTTCTCTTTGGGTTGTGTCTCTGTGTGTATGTGTGGTTACAATGTGGCTAGTGTAGAGTAAAGGTATGTTATATAAACAGGTGTTGTGTAATACACGTTAAACAAATAGAACGCACCTTTGTCACAAGAACTCCATCTGAAACGTCCTGAGACCGCTTGGAATTCTCCTTGAATCCTCCGTTTTTCTTCTAAACCATAGGGAGAAAATCTACAGACACCTGAACAGAAAGGACCAGGTAGTATAGGACTAAGGCAGTCTTCTACAACAAAAGTAAAAGCCAGGACTACTCTCTTTTTGACTTACTAAACTCATTCCCATGGTCACCAAACCCTTCTTCTCTCCGGAACCTGGTGGCATTGCTTCAGAGAAGAACTAGCGCAAATCGCACCCTCAAGGTTAGCTGCGTAGCCTTCACGTGCAACATGGTTTCACCTGCTGAAGGCAAGGGCCCTTCAGGCCCTATCAGCTGCACCAGAAGGTTGCTGACCCGACCCTTGCCGGGGACCCCTTTCCAACCCAAGTAACAATTATACTTTTGTGGCAATCCTGAAGTAATTTCTAAGATTGAAGAATAAAACTTAGCAATAAAGTTCTTTGTTCTGCAAATCCGAGATAAAATAGGTATAAACTATTTATAAGACTAATCTGGCCCACTCTTCAGGAGATCTTCAAGACTGCTTTGAAACTAGTTGTATTTATGTACTAACACTGATGATTGGTTATAAGAACTTCATAAAACATTAACAAGAATAGCTTGAAGCATGTTGATCTTTTAGCTGTCTTTCTCAAAAATGCTAATAGTGCATGACAAATGAAATCTTTTACCTCAGCATTATGCAGATGCGAACTAGTTTTGTTTCATGGATGAAATGTTAATTGAACTGCGAATTAGTTTTCATCAAATTGAAATGGCTAATGCATCAAAATTGCCTGACAGATCATTGATGACAGGGAATCAAAATTTTCCGTGCCATACCCACTTTGTCGTTGATATGCCACCCAGAACATACGAAAATAACGAAGTGCCTCAAAAATAATATCATTCATTAATATACGAAGACATAAATTTCCTATAAAAACAAAAGGCTACGCCACTTTTTCAATTCTTTCTAAACATGGCTGCCGTTCCAAGCGAACAAAACTCATGCAGCCGCCATCAATTGCTATTACCTTTAATCCAAACCACCTCAAAACAATGATGGAACCAAGTCGCCTTGCATGAAATCTACAGCATTTATTGAAGATTGTTTTTACTAGTGATGGTCTTAAGGCAGATTTGTTCGTCTTATATAAAACTTATTCGTTTTATTCAAGAGTAACAGCCTTTGACAATTGTTTGTTTACCTTTTTGGAGCTAGAAAGTTGTTTCTGTACATTTTGCTTCAGGAAGTGCCAATTCTATTATAGTTTCGTCTATTTAATAAGTGCATTTCTAAAACTTACTGAAGGTTGGACGACCTCAGCAAGCTACTCGCATTTTTGATTGGCTATAATATGAATATTTCGTCGATATGATTACTTTTGAGCACCAAAACGGCAAAATTAACAGTGAGCAAAAATGTTTGAGTGTTTACATTTGCATAAAAAAGCCAATTTATTGCATAATTTATTATTTGAATTAAGAAGATTTTATTATTCCACTTAGTTCTTGTTCCAGACTAGTAGCTCTAGCTCAAAAATTGAAAGCTTTAAGAAGCTTTTATAGGAGAATAACTCAGATGAATTGTACTTGAATAAACGAAGCATAAACTTTTAATAAAGTTTGTTGATGTTATGTGTTGAAACTAACTTCAAATACGTCTTAAAACTTATTATAAGATCAAATGCCTTAGGGAATCAAGTTGTTTTATGCGCGATTTTCAAAATTAACTTGAAGAAAACTTAAAAACCGCATACGAACGGAGATTATTTTCTCTTGATAAAAACAACTATAAATGTTTCATGAATTCTTCATGCTATGATAAAGCTTCCATAAAAATAAACAAATCTAAAAGGAGTTTAAACTGTTACTTGGGAACCGCGGGCTCGGATCCAACCCAGTAGACCGACGCCACGACAGCACCGCTACCGGGACTTCCTCTCCGCGGCCACTTAATCGCTGTAAGGGTCGATCTCTACCGCAGGGCACCGGTATGACCTACGAAGCCGACTCCGAACCCCTGGACCACCTCTTGTACTGCATCTGGACTAGCCATTCTCCGAGTTCACGCGCCACCTCCTCTGTAGCTCCCAGACAATATGGGTGATAGCAGTTGAAACGGCGTTCCAGCCAAACTCATCCCTACACATCCTCTGGACAAGATTATCCGGAGTTGTATCCTCCCCGCATGTGGCAGCATGCGATCAGGCATTGTGCAAAAACGCGGGCACACGAACAAAATGTGTTCCGCCGTTTCCTCTAAACCAACACAAACCGGACATTCGGGAGAACCTTCATGACCGAAACGATGTACATACATACAGTGTATCAAACAATTGTCCGTACAGCAAATTTTTTGTCAAAATATTTTTTCCATCAAATGTTTATAACTTTTTTATACGTCAATCAAAACTGTTGAAATTTTGACCAATCATGAATCATATATTACTGCTCTATTGGTAAAATTTTGAGCGAGATCGAATAAGTTTTCTGAAAGTTATAGAACTTTTAGTAAAACTTATAAGATTTTTGAACACATTTTTAAAACATTATATCTCAATATGTAGTAGATGAAACTTTTTCAATCTTTTTTGTGTTACAGCTTATACCTAAGGCTTTCATATGCAGCTTCATTTGAGGTTTTATATTCACTATAAAAAATATGAAAAATTTGCTTATGCAGTTGACGGTATTTAAAAAATCACCAAATTTGGAACCTATAATCTGCCAAACGTTTTCTATCAATAAAAGTGCATTAACTGAACGAAAAATGCATAGGACCTACTTTTCATATGTTGTTTAGTAGGTCCTGTATAAAAGTATTACATTAAGAGAGTTTAAAAATGTTGAAAACACTTGGCACTTTTATTGATCAAAATATGATAAATTTCCAAATAATACTCTGAATATATACAGATTTTTCATATTTTTTGTAGTGAATATAAAACCTCAAACGAAGCTGCATATAAAAGCCTTAGATATAAGCTGTAACACAAAAAATATTGAAAAAGTTCCATTGACTACATATTGAGATATAATGTTTTAAAAATGTGTTCAAAAATCCTAAAAGTTTTACTAAAAGTTCTATAACTTTCTGAAAATTTATTCGATCTCGCTCAAAATTTTACCAATGGAGCTGCAATATATGGTTTATGATTGGTCAAAATTTCAGCGTTTTTGATTGATGTATAAAAAAGTTATAAACATTTGAATGAAAAATTATTATGACCAAAAAATTGCTGTACGGACAATTGTTTGATACACTGTAGATACTGTTGGAAACAACCATGTCCGAAAGGACCTGTGTCAGGTGAAATGTTACTTCCCCATGGCGCCTGTTAACCCAACTATCTACCCTCGGGTTCACTTTACTTTGGCGAAATTGTCCCACGCGCACTGCCATTTGACTATGGTGGCCATCCTGAAGTCCTGTGTATGCCTCTTGTGCCACGCATTTCGAAGCCCTGTATGTCCTCGCTGATACCGATACCGATAGGCACCATACCAGTGATGACGCAGAGTACAACATGTGGCACGGTACGATACGCGCTCACAACCCTCAGGCACATCAGCCTATTAGTACTTTCCAGCTTACAACGGTAGCTTTCGGTACTTAGTGGCGTGCCATACGTCGGGTCGCCATACCTTAGTATGGACGGATGTAGTGACACTTCCAGAAGCTTGCGCTTACTGGCATACACCGCAGAGCTATTGGACAACATCCGGGACAGTGAAAACTCCACTTCTTCGACCGAGAGGACAGTAGTCAACTCCACTTCTTCGATCGATTCACCGTAGACTTCCAGCGTAATGTCGTCAGCGAAGCCGACGGTTTCCATCTCCACCGGGAACTCTAACCTCAATAGCTCGTCGTACAGGACATTTCATAATACCGGACCCAGGAAGGAACCTTGCGGGACTTCTGAGGTTGTGTCAAAGCACTTCTGACGCACCCCTGTGTCGTAAACTAGTACTTGATTCCGGAAGTAACTTCCGAGGATATTATACAGGTACCCATGTATCCCCAGACGCAGAAGCGCATCGGCAATAGCCGTCAACTGGCGCTATTGAACGCATTCCTTACATCCTGAGTCACTACTGCATAGTAGTTCCATCTTTTACGCTGGAGCGCTATCTCGGCGGTTTTTGTAACCGACAGGACAGCGTCTATGGTCGACCTCGCCTTCCGGAAGCTGAGCTGGCTGGTCGAGAGACCATTTACGCCCTCGGTGTTCTATTGAGGATGATCTTTTCGAGCGCCTTCTCCGTCGTGTTGATCAAGTATATTGGTCTAAATGTCGACGGGTCTCCGGGTGGTTTCCCGGCCTGGGGAATAGAAACCAGGCTCTGCCTCTTCCGAACTTCTGGAAAAATTTCCTCGTCCAGGTATTTCTGGATAGCAGACCTGAACATCAGCAATAGCTGACACATTCTACGGGCTCCGTATCATCAATACTCATTTTTTAAAGTTGAAATTTGGCATATTTCACATTTTTATAACATTCTACATTACTCTTGTCGCCCAAAAATGCATTCAACATGATATTAATGTAACAATAAATATTTATTGAACGACGATAAGATTAACAATAAAATCGTGGTTTTAGGGCATTTAGCCATACTATTCATCAAGGCTGTCGTTTTTAAACACCAACGCACTGATTTTTCAAAAGTCTTCCATGATTAACAGATAAATATATGTAGATTTTTAGCATACAAAAAGTTTTAATTGTAATACTTTACAACTGTGAGGTATGGCTGGTCAAAGTATAGGTTTTTTAAGCGTTGTAACGTCACGGAAAAGCAACCTTTATGAAATTTATTCGAATTCGTTACAAGTTTCAAATTTGAAATTTTGTATGGTCTTTGTACTCCAGAATATCTTTCCAATGAGACTAAAAATCGGTTCACTGGCGCCTGAGTTTCACCTGGTTGAAGTTTGCGTTGTAACGTCACGAAAAAAAGTTCGGTGGAAAAGAGCAAATTTCTCTGGCTTGGGTGGATCCTGCAGTGGACACAGGTAGTTCTATATTCAAAACTATTTCTTCCACGTTGTGTATGAGCCCTTTCCATTCATTCATTCAGTGTCATTCATAAATTGCGTACAATTAGGGGCCGTTCATAAACTAAGTAGACTCTTGAGGGACGGGGGAGGTGATGTTTGGCCAAAATCTACGCTCTATACAAATTCCAAAAAATGTGTAAATTGTTATTATACTGCGATCTTGTAAAAAAAAAATCGTAATCAAACCGATAATTTCTATGACATCAGAACCAAACAGACAAAACACTGACAAAATTACCATCTCATGTATCTCACAGTATTGATAACTTCGAGAGTTGGTGTTTTCAGCAAAGTTGTTAGGTTGGTCATGGCACAAACACAGACAAACAGACGTAACGTAACACACAAATTTTCATCGAACACGCTTTTAACGTTTATTTTGAATCTTCATAGTTGTGGCTTTCACAACCAGAGGCGCGCGCATCGTTTTTCTTTGCGTTTGACGTTTCACACTAGCGCCATCTATTGACGATATTGCACAACTCAGTGTACCGTGAAACATTTCCACCAGGTGATGGTAGTGTGAACTGAGCGATGGATT
Source organism: Aedes albopictus (assembly GCF_035046485.1). NCBI lineage: Eukaryota > Metazoa > Arthropoda > Insecta > Diptera > Culicidae > Aedes > Aedes albopictus. The sequence goes on from NC_085138.1 coordinate 385,330,519, forward strand.
TTCACGAAAATTGTTCAAGGCGTTACGTCTGTTTGTCTGTGGCACAAATTTCCCAAATGAAGGAGAATGTGTTTGTGGAGCCGATCTTTTGATAGGTTGGTCAAAGACTTACAGTTGATGGATAGTTTGGTTTAAAGTTCCACCAAAAAGTGGCGCTAGAGAACTTACAAATTTTAAGTTTCATATATCTCAAGACCCCGATTTCTTGGAAAGATTATTTCTTCGGCAACATTGTTTGGTAAGTCAAGGACTTGCAGTAGATTTACCATTAGATGCGAGATTTCGCTACTAGAAGACGCTAGTTTGCATTTTGCGAAAGCTGGCAAATGATTATAATTTCTCAAAAAGTATTCTACAAGCTGGAACTTTTTTTACTTGGTCCCAAGATTTAAGAGTCAATAGAACGACAGTCAAAAAAGATGTATTCTACTTGAAGCGCTCCATCTTCGTGTAGAGTCAACAAATCAAGTCTAAATTTCTAGCAATTACAGGTAATAAGCTGAGAAAGTATCAGTCAAAATTTGAGAATTTTTGATAATTTTTTTACAGAATTACGGCCTGTTGAATGTTTTCAAGATAATTAATAAAATTGGAATGCTATTGAAAATTTGCAACTTGCGCCACGGTGCGGCAGAAATTAAAACCAAACGACTATTTTACTGAAAGTTCTTGATCTACTAGGATCCTGAGGTTAACGAAACTAAAAATGTGTATGCCCTCTAGCGCCTCCTAGTAGAAGGATTTGAAATCATACGGCCCATAAATTGAAAGTTTTTGACCAGCCAAACAACTTTGTCGAGGACACCCACTGTTTAAATAATAAGGATCTTGAAATATACAGGAATGGAAATTATGTCAGTGTTACGTTTATCTTTGATATCACAATAATCACCGACTCATATATATCAGGTCCTTGAATACTTAGAGAGTTGTTTAACTTTCCAAGAATTTTCAGTTTAAAAGTCGTTTGACTTAAGGTTTTATTTGCCTAATGGTAGTTGAAATCTTGAAAAATCATGCACATTATATTTATTCAGAAAATAAAAGTTGTAATTTTGACTGCTAGTCAGAACTTGTAGGAAACTTTTTGAGAAATTCTAATCATTTGCAAAATATTATAAACTTTTATTTAGCATCGCGAAATCTCACGTCCAATAGTAAGTCAGCTGTAAGTCTTTGACTTATCAAACAACATTGCCAAAGACACCAACTCTCTAAGTAATTTAGATTTTTTTTTATCACTGTTAGGTCTATTTGTCTCTGAGATCACAGAAGTTGATCTTAGGATCCTAAGTGGTATGCAGATCCTTTGGTATGCCTTTGGTTTAATAAATTCTTGCACACATCTTGAAGTGTTTTTACTTGAATTGATGACATTGCATAGATTATTTTAGAAATGTTTCTCGCGACGGCGTGATGGGTTCTATGCTGAAAAATCTAAATATCTGGCGGTGTGAAGTAATGGATCTCAGCGGACTAGTCTTTGGGATAAATTTAGAAGAATATGGGTGGTACTAAGCCGAAGATGGGTGCCGATGTCATTAACCTTCATGAAGGAATATTCATACTGCTGATAGCAATAACTTGGCCCTCCAAGCCATTTATCACAAAACGGATTTCCAATTGAATAAAGTTCCCCCTGAAATAGTGAAGATAATGCAATAATATATTCACAAATTTGGGCAAATTTGGCTGATTATTCTGATTCTAACATGATGTGCATTTTCGTGACGTTACAACGCGAGCAGAACCCTGTTTGAAACTGAACGTGCGTTGTAACGAAATGTAAAAGTCGATTATCCAAAAACAAATCCGAAATTTGTATGTTTTATTCCATTGAATTGAAGAACAAACCAATAAATTTCAATGGTAGAATAAAAATTGAGAATAACATAAAAATCCCAGCAGATTTTTTAAGATGTTGGTAGCGCGGAAGAGAGGGGTGGATTCTAGCGCGTTGTAACGTCACGCTACAAATACGCATTTAAAACATGTTTTTATAATGAAAATTAAATGTTCAATAGGTCAAATATATTATAAATTTTACAAGGAATCGGAATATGAAAAAATATTTTGAGGTTTACAACCGTTTTCATGAGTTATAGTGGAAAATCTAACAACGAATGCATCACAACGTTGTAACGTCACGGTAGAATGTGTCAGCTACTTTTAAGGCCAGGTTTGGAACTCCGTCCGGACGTGGGGCCTTACCTATGCTAAGGGAGTCCCCTGGAACCATCTGAACCCCGTGAAATGTCTCTGAGACCTCCTGATACCTCCTGAAATGCTCTTGAGATCCTCTGGAACCCGCCGCCTCTTGAGACCCCTGGAACACCCTGAGACTCCTGTAAACCCCATGAGACCTCCTGATTTCTTCCTGGAACTCCCTGAGTCTTTTCAAACGCTCTTGAGGCACCCTGAAGATGAAAATATGACGAAGGCATGTCTTGATTTTCAAGAGCACAAATCTGAAGAATCAAGTGACAGCTTGATCGATTGGTCACCACCAGCAGGTAATCAATCAATCAACAATTCAAGTTGTGGGTTCGTCATATCTTCACCTGAAACGTTCTTGAAACGCCCCTGAGACTCCCTGGAGCAACAGAATTTCATGATCAAAATAGGAACGCTAAAACACTTCCTGTAGATTGTTTTATACAGCGATTGTGTTTCTCGCTTTTTTTACTCATAAACAACAACATTGAATCGCAAAAGAAAACGCTCAAGCGGAAATTTATCAATGCCAATAATTTCGCTTTCTCGTCGAACATCCCGTCATAACCGCAGACAAAAAATGTGCCATTTCCCATAAGACTCCACTCCACTCGTCTCCAGCATTCCACCATCAGCGCAACAATATATGTCGCTAATGATCGTTAATGGATGGCGATCGCCCCATCTGATCGCGCCTCGCCCCATCTGGGAAGTGTATACCTACCTACATTCATATGTGTATGCATCCATCTTTCTTCCCTTCGAGCCTTCTAATGAAAGAGTTGGAAGAGTTTGCGAGCACCCTTCCTCTGTCCACCACGCCGTTCAACTGTCGCGATCACTGTCACTGGCCGATCTGGGTCTCGTTGACCCACTTTGAGCCGTGAACAGGTTTTTTTGTGCGAAAAGATGACATACTTATAGAGATATTCTACGCAGATAGAATTACCAATGAACTTCAAATTCGAAACAGATTTTAAAATGTTGATTGAAATTCAGATTGATGAGTCACGATATCACAATCCATGATCCAACTCCTACTCGTTTCGTTATGTAAGATGATCATGACGTGGTCAATTGCCCGGCTTTCGTTTTGCAGCAAAAGAGTGATCCAGAGTCATCAGAATGGAACGCCCATCGTCGTCGTGGAGTAATTTTCCACGGTAGCCGTTAGACGCGTGCTTCCCGCAAGGTAATTGCCCATAAGAATTCTGCTGTTTTGTTTTGTAAAATCTTGACAAACCCCAATGAAATTGTTGCCGCATTGCTGTGCTGCATTACATCCATGGGGATGGCCTCCAGCAGCGACAAACAACAAAGCACCTATCAACATGACAACACTGAACACCATAGTCGGTTGGCACTCTGTTTGTTGACAATGGGATTGTTCACAAACTCACACGGACAGGGCAGTAAATAACGACGTCTCTTCATGATGGTTGATTTCTGAGATGATTCATAGGTAAATAGACTGGCAACAATGTAGATTGGTTAACAGAAATGCTGGCATCACTGGCATGCCATTGTTATCGATTCATCAATGCCTGTAATTTCACTGGAAAGCAATTATATCAAAATGTCGAAAGTCTATTTGTCTGTGGCGCGGTCCGTTTATCAGTTGCATCCAAAGCTGTCTGGCATGACACAGTTTGAATGCATTATGCAAGCTGCAATGATGCGAAATATTGTCACAAGCGAAGAAATCGCACCGATCTAAAATTGGCGAGCGCGTGGCGGCGCAACACGCTTATTCCGTCAACGCGCCGTCCTAACAAGCTCGAAAGAGGTGTACAAAAACCGTCTACCAACCTGCGAACCACCGAGACCGGTTAAGGCACATTAAGGTCAACCCTAGCTGTTTAGTGGAAAACCACTTTTCCTGCTTCTCGTAAAGCGTCGCAATTATTCCACCGCACGTGCCGCTCTTCTCTGCGGTTGACATTCTGCGACAATGATCGATTAATAGGAGCAAGTCGACTTCCGCGATCTTGCCACTTTCTTCGGAACTCTCACTGCTACTGATGCACCAGATGCCGTAGATAGTGATCAATTGGATGAAGCTGGTTTGCTGCCAACTAGGGTATAATCAGAGCTGTGTGGCTCTGTTACGGATCTCTTGCGCTCTTCCTGATTTGTGGCGATGATCGTCATCTTTCTCCATTTTTAGCGATCAAGTTTGTTGGGTTTCACTTTCAAGCTTACCGAGCCTCTGGGCGCCTCGTTCACTCACACTAAGTACTTACACTCTCGTGATGATAGGTAACTGAAATAAGTTTCCTGTTTTCTTTGTTCCAGACTTTACCTGTAGACGGGGTTGGTGCCGCAGCAGCCGTCAGACGCCCATCAATCAAGTACCTACTAGCGCGCACTCGAGGTCGTCCTGTTCGCTACTCTTCTTCGCTACACATGCTTCCAACCGATTCGCGGACACCACCATGAGTCAGTACTACTTCCCGATCGTTCTGGTGTTTCTGTTGGAACTCTTTCGACTCTCTCAGTGTAAGTTGATGACCATTTTGTGTATGATCTACCAGAGTAATCATATCTTATCCCCTTGCAGCTCATCCGTTCGTATTCACGTCATCAAGCGGTCAACGGAAAGCACAAGTCGAATGGCAACAGCCGGACGATAACTGGAACATTCAAACAGTACCGCGAAGCGTACATCCGCTGCTCGAGAATCAACATAATGTTCATCGGTTACCTCCTACCAGCTACCACGTGATCGACTCCGAAAATCACGATGATAAAGTCCTGAAACGATTGATGGAAATCAAAGAGAACGCAACCGCACGGACGCTGTTCTCTTACAATAAAGAAGAGTCACATCTTCCACCACTCCTCACCAAAACGATCAAGTATTTTAATCTACAGCAGGTGGCCTTTGAACTGGAGACTAGTGTGATGTCTCAAGTGTCCTGTACAGCTTGCAAAGCTGGCGCTGGACTACTACAGCACTACATCCGAACCGGCAAGAGCAAAGAAGAGATCATCAAAACCATCTACCAGTACTGCGTGAACCTTAAGATCCAATCTCCTCGGGTATGCGAAGGTGTAAGTCAACTGTTTGGCGTTGAAGTCATCTACGTTCTGAAACGAGTAACCATTGGCCCGGAAGAAATCTGTAGCTTCATCATCGGCGATGCTTGCGAAGACATCTACAATCCATACCATGAATGGGAAGTAGACTTTCCCCCCGTTCCCAAACCGGAGATCCGTGAAGTCCCGCTACCGAAAGAAGGTGCTCCAGTGTTCAAAGTCCTGCATCTCTCGGATACCCATTTTGATCCGTATTACGCTGAAGGCTCCAACGCCGACTGCAACGAACCACTGTGCTGCCGGTTAACAAACGGTCGACCCACCACTCCAAACGGAGCCGCCGGAAAGTGGGGCGACTATCGAAAGTGCGACACTCCTCAGCGAACAGTTGATCATATGTTGAGTCACATTGCCGACACTCACTCGGACATAGATTTCATCATCTGGACCGGTGATCTGCCGCCACATGACGTTTGGAATCAAACTAAGGAGGAAAATCTGAAGGTGCTCAAAGAAACAGTCAAACAGATGTCGGAGAAATTCCCCGGAATTCCGATCTTCCCCGCTCTGGGTAACCACGAAAGCGCCCCTGTCAACAGTTTTCCCCCACCGTACGTCCAACAAGTCGACAGCTCGATCTCCTGGCTCTACGACGAACTGGATGTCCAGTGGCGACGGTGGCTACCGGCCAGCGTATCACACACGGTACGTCGCGGTGCCTTCTACTCTGTATTGGTCCGCCCAGGTTACCGAATCATCTCGATGAACATGAACTACTGCAACAACAAGAACTGGTGGCTGTTACTAAACTCGACGGATCCTGCCACCGAACTGTCGTGGTTCATCTACGAACTGCAGAGTGCGGAGTTTGCCAACGAAAAGGTTCACGTGATCGGGCACATTCCTCCGGGTCATTCGGATTGTTTGAAGGTTTGGAGCAGAAACTACTACAAGATTGTGTCCCGGTATGAAAACACGATCGTGGCGCAGTTCTTCGGCCATACGCACTTCGACGAGTTTGAGGTGTTCTACGATCCACACGACTTGAGTGAGTATATGGGCGGTGGTTGAATCGAGTTTGCTTATTGATTCGAATTTGCAGGTCGAGCCACAAGCATAGCGTACATTGGGCCTTCGGTGACACCCTACTATGACCTAAATCCAGGCTACCGGATCTACTACATCGATGGAGATCATGATCATACCACACGGGTAAGCGGTTCGTAGTACATTGTAAAATGTGAACCTTAATTTGTACGATTCCGATTCTTTACAGTTAGTGGTAGACCACGAATCGTGGATCATGAACCTCAAGGAAGCCAACCTGTACGACTATCCAATTTGGTACAAACTGTATTCTACGCGGGCAGCATACAACATGCGTAGTCTCCGACCTGTTGATTGGGACATTCTGATCAACAACATGACAGACAACAAGGAGCTGTTCGATCTGTATTACAAGTAAGCCAGATATCGACAAATCACCGCGAATTCATTCAAACCACCCTTCCGTATTTGCAGGCACTACTGGAAGAACTCACCCGTGCGGCCGGAGTGTGACTTCGAGTGCCGCAAGCGGATACTGTGCGACGCCAAGAGCGGCCGCAGCCACGATCGCAAGTACTTCTGCGAGGATGTCGAGGCCAAGATCGACGAAAACAACAAAGGCTGGAAGGACTGGCTGCTCAGCTCGATCTCGTCTTCGTACGTAGCATATAAAAAATACTTGTAACAAAGAATCGCTCTCGGCAACAAAAGTTTTATTTATTTTTTTATTTTTCACGCATACACTCATGTGCATACTAACGCAAATTTAACCAATAAATTTGTACGTGATCAACCGCATCCACACATACCATTTCAGCTTACAATTGGTGGCGGTTGGAAGTTTCGTTAAACGCTAGACATAATCGCGCCTAATCATACGTGTAAATATCTCCAGTCTCCATTTTGAATCTAATTCAGCAATATTTTGAGTTGTATTATTTGGCTTTGGTTTTGCACAAAAAAACGATCAAAATTTATGGTGATGGTTTGATATTTACAGCGGAAGTCACGACCGCGTTGATAGCAACAGCAAAAGGGATCGCAAAGGTGATAGTGAGAAGTTGGACGCCGACTCCGCTCACCACCAGCAACTGGTTGCACAGGCCTTGGAAGATAACCAATCCAAACCGAGCGTCCAATTGGCAAATGGGTGAATCAGGACTGTTATTAACTCTTTAATTGAATATGTTTAAGCTTCTTTGTAATGTATATATAGAACCTGCTAGCTGTCAATAAAGTATCTAACCACAATCTGTCAAAAGCAAGCTTTTCGTCTATATCTGCAAGGTTATGGCCGCCTAGGCAAGGGCGTGGTAAATATGGAAGTGGTCGAACCATTTTTAAGGATAAGTGAATTAACAATCTTACATTGTAGATTATCATATGCCCTATCGGGCTTGACGAGGATCTTCTGGCGCAAGCGATGATCCAATGCAACACCTCGGAGAATAGCAACACACCCCCCACATCGATTACCGACAACTACTAAACCGATAGGAAGACGCCAGCATTACCTCCTTATTGATATTAGAAGAAGAAAAAGCAGCGATTGTGCACCTCTCACAATACAGTCTTGGAGCAGTCAACATTCGACCTTGCGATCGATAGCCAACGGCGCAACGAGAAGCAAAAGAAGAAAAAAAAGAAGAGAATCGATAATAACAACAATACAGCATGCCATTGATAGAAAGAAAACAAAAGTGTTCATCGAGTCTCGAACGTAAACTCCGGAAGGGAGTCAGACTATATTATACAAGGATTGTGATAAGCGTAATGAAAACCGGACGACAGTTACTGTTGAACAAATCCCTTGGAACCAGTGTTTTAAACGTACGACGATACAAGTCAACTCAAGCAATGCATCTATCCAGTATGATTGTACATAAATCATCTAAATTTTACCAAAATAAATTATTTATATTAAAATTGATGGCGATGCGTCAGACTTTACTTGTTTGCCCGAACTCCAATCCAAGATCACTGCTCTAACCAGGCTTCACAAATCGATTCATGTAAACGATCAACCGGTGCGACTCTTGCGGCAAGTACAAACGACTCGTTTGGAAGCAGCAAGATATCATTTGTAGCAACAGCTCCCCTGAAATGAGTTACGTATTTGATCGATCCTTATCCATGTAATATTTAGTACTTACCCTCGGACGTGATGGGAATCTACCCCCACCACTTCAAACCTCAGCTTCGAAGGCAGTTGACTGGCTAAAGCAATTCCGTCGATCACCTCGATCGCGCTACCCAAGTTCACCAACGTTACGTACGTATTGTAGTTCTTCAGCTCACGTACGACTGCGAAGACATTATTGTTGACCGCTGTGGCCTTGACCGATCCATACTGGAACGTCTTACTTTCTCGCAGTTGCATCATTGCCTTGTATACCTTCAGATGACTCTTCTCCAGCCCATTTTCAATCTCAACATTGACTGATCGATAGTCTGGTCCCACTGGCAACCAAGTTGTACTTCCATTGGTAAAGCCAGCCAGCGTCGAACTATCCCACTGGAAAGGTGTTCGACAAGGATCTCTTGACTTCTCGGCATACAAACCCTCACCCGCATTGCACGCCGCTGGATCCTTGGTTTCTTCCCACGAGATGTACACGTCAGTCATACCGATTTCTTCACCCTGATATGTAACCGTCGCTCCCGGAAGGCTCAATATGATCATATTCATTGCATCGATGCGCTCCTTGCCGAATCGCGTGCCAACGCGCGGGCGATCGTGGTTTCCCATCTGGCCAAGCAACATTTTCACTGTTCAGAATTCGATATTCATAATCATCAAAATACTTACCACCCAATTTGCGGCCTGATTCGCTGGAACGATGTTCATCCACGACTGGACCATCTTCACAAAATCTTCGGCCTTTGAATCAATCTTCAAGTCATTGATCATCCCAAAGTTGAACGGCATGTGAGATCCCAAGCGACCAGCAGCACTGACGTAGTATTTTTTCAGTTCATCCAGACTTGTGTATCCCTCGGTCATGAGAACCCTCGTCTCACCACCATGATCCTGCTGGTATTTATCCACCAACTCCCTCCACTGGTACACCATATCAAGCGTTTCCGGTTGGTTCTGCGTATAAATGTGATTCAAAAAATCAAAGTCGTCCGGATCCTGCGTTAGCCCGCTAAGTGGTTCATCCGGATATACACCATTCGTGGGTAGCACCTCATACAAGAACGGCACCGCGTCAATCCTGAACCCGTCCACACCCTTATCCAACCAGAAGGTTATCACATCTTTCATCTCCTGTACCACTTTCGCATTCCTATAGTTAAGATCCGGCTGCTCGACCGTGAACTGATGCAGATAGTACTGCTGCCTTTTCTCACTCCACTGCCATGCACTCTTCCTAAACGCCTGCAACCAATTCGACGGAGGCAGCTTCTGTCCACCCTGTGGATTCTCCACCCCATCATGCCACACATAGTAATCTTCATAGCCCGCAGTGCGATTCTCCGACATCAGGAACCACTCGTGCTTATCGCTAGAGTGATTCGGCACCAGATCCATGATCACCTTCAGCCCCACCCGTTTCGCTTCCTTCACCAGGTTCTCGAAGTCCGCCATCGTCCCGTATTCGGGCTGAATGTCCCGGTAGTTCGATATGTCGTAACCGAAATCGACCATCGGTGACGTGTTGATCGGTGACATCCAAAACGCCCGAACGCCGATCTCCTTCAGGTACGCCAACTTGGAAGTGATCCCGTTCAGATCACCGATGCCATCGCCGTCGCTGTCCTTGAACGAGCGTGGATAGATTTGGTAGAAACCGGCCTTCTCCCACCAATCCAACGTTTTGAGGTCCTCGCACGACACGGCGGCTAGGGTTAGAAGCAGCAGCAGCCCTGGAATCACTCGCGACGTCGAAATCATTTCGAAGTAAGCTAAATAAAATACTAACGGCCAGAGTGCGGCTAGAAGGCTTACTTATATGTAGCTGACTAGAATGGTGCGATAAGAAACTACTTGAGAGGGCATTAGATATTTGCCGATATCGATAAGACCATCGCTATAGACTTGATCATGTGTAGCAGCTATACAGGAACTGATGACCAGCAGCGAGTAATCTGTTTAAACTAGATAAATAAGGGGTTTTCAGATCGTGTACCGCGTCACTTCTAGAATATTGCCTGCACTTCAAAATTTACGTGCAAAGGGTTTAATCAAAAATTTACATGAATCACGCCGAGAGTCAACTTTCATTTAAAAAGGAATACAACAAGGATCCGGGCTGCAAAACGATGAGTCGATAAGGAGAGCGTCCAACACAGCTCTGGTCCTCACAAGTTCCTACCTCATGCTTCCATGGGTCAAACGATGACAAAGACCGCCAGCTAAGAGTTGTGTGCTTAGCTGGTAGTGCAGCCTGGGCACTGTTGTCCTTCTGACTTCAGCTAGATTGAGGAGGTACGTCCCGAGCGTCTGTTCACCAAGGAGGTGCGGCTCAAACAGCGTCTGTTCTGGCATCCAGCGGCTGAGTATGAAATGCTGTATTGCGTCAGCTATACCTAAGAAGGCAGCCCCTTCAACGCAATGTAGGCAGCGCGGCCCCGGTAAGGTAGCCTGCTGAAAACCTTCAAACACCCAGAAAAGCAATAGTAGAGTAAACGGATTGATTCAACGGCAACAGACCCGGCAACGAATAAAGGACAACGATTGGAAAGTCGGATCTTGGAACGTGAGAACTTTGAATGAACCTGCACGTGTTGGGCTCCTGGCTCGTGAACTGTCGGCGTTAATGTGGCCGCTATCCAGGAGATACGCTGGCCCAAAACTGGAGAACGCGAATTCCGAGCGGTGGATCTGTAACCGTGTGTTACATAATTAGAAGATTTTTAATATGTGCTATTTTGTTTGGATACTATCACGTCTCTTAGGTTAGTAGGTGCTGAGTTAGTAGGGTTAATTAAATTAAAATATAATAAAATTGTATGTTTGTTAGTAGGGTTAGTCATTTTAAAATTTAAATATGTTAAAACATTACAAAGGTATAGAGTGGGGACAAGTGGAGGACATATTACAAATTCAGAGTGGGTACAACTGCACATATCCTAGCGGGCGTAGAAGTACACAAAAGGGGTGGTGACAATAACCGTCTCAATAAAGAGGGATTGTAAGGATTGAGGCGCAAAGAAAATTCGCCATCCCTCAGAAAAGTTCTGGCGTTCGTGTGCTTCGGATCGTAAATATCAAAATTGAAAAGCAAAAGTGTCCTTAAGTCCTAGTGAAGTGAGTGGTAACTTTATTCGGGTGAATCATCAATAGTTCAATCAGGTATGCTGAATCTAATACAGTGGCCTAAAACTACCTTAAGTCTACAGTAAAACTAATGACTAGTGACGTGAATGTAGCACGGTATTGTAAAAATCTATCCCCATTACCCTTACAGGACCTTTTGTGTTACCTTACGGTACACTACCGCCATTTTAAACGCCAACTTGAGTTGGCCAAGCACACGACTCGGCCTAGTGGTCCCTTGTTGACACTACGCCTAATACGTAAAGGAATCTTCTGAGCTCTGGTCTTGCGAGTTATAGATCCGCAATAGAGCTGTTCCTCGGGTCCTAAGGTGCCCTAACCGTTAAGGAGGACCCCTCTCGGCAGAGTCTCTCCGGCCTTGTCCTGGGCTCTGTCGATGTCCGTCAAAGAGGGAAGACGCCAACGAGACGTGTAGATCGCATTCCGACAAGCCGATCTACCACCGATCCAGCAAGCCATTTTTCAACCACCATTCCACCACCCCAAGCCGTCAATCCGCCGGCAGACAGACCGTCCAGCCCGCAGCAGCACCGGCGAGCGCTCGTCCATCGGCATCGAGTCTACGCAGAGTTCCACCAACAGCAGCAGTACCGGTACGTCCCCAAAACCCATAATAAAACTACCCACTCTACCGTATAAACCACAATAGTTCTTTAATAAATTACACCCACACCATTCATGCCAATAGATTTTCAATAAACACCAATAGTTTCCCTTTCAAATTTTGCATACTTTTCCCCTAACCCAAGAAAGGTGACAGTACTCTGCACGCTGGTCGCGAAGCCCCTCCGATTGCCCAGTAGTAAGCCGACCTTGAGACACAGCTCTAAGGGTCACTTGCTGCTGTAGCATTACCGCGAGTTTTGCCCGGGTAACAGATCCCATCGCCAACACTTCATTCAAGTACCACATCTACTACAGCGGCGGCGATAAGGCAGAACGCGGAGTCGGCTTTATAGTGATCGGGAAGCAGATGATGCGAGTTATTCGGTGGAAGCCGATAAGCGACCGAATCTGTGTGTTGAGGATGAAGGGCAAGTTCTTCAACTACAGCCTGATCAGTATCTATGCGCCAACGAACGACAAACCCGATGACATGAAGGATGAGTTCTATGAGAGCCTTGATAAGGCCTACGGAGAGTGCCCAAAACAATATATCAAAATAGTCATCAGAGATGCAAATGCGCAGATCGGCAGAGAAAGTTTCTTTCGACCTGTCATTGGAACGGAAAGCCTTCATTCTGTTACCAACGATAATGGTCTGCGCCTTGTGACATTCGCTGCTGCTAGAGGGATGGCAATCAGCAGTACCTACTTCGCACGTAAGAATATCCGAAAACACACCTGGCGACACCCGAGTGGTGACACTTGCTCCCAGATAGACCACGTGCTGGTCGACGGGCGACATTTTTCGGGCGTCATAGATGTGAGGTCCTACAGAGGCCCGAACATTGACACGGATCATTATCTTGTAGCCGCAAAAATTCGGGCGCGATTATCCAGCGTCACGAGTTCAAGAAACAACAGGACGATGCGTTTCAATATCCATCGCTTGTCAGCCGAAGGGGTTGCTGCACAATACCATCAAAAGCTAGAAGAGAGGATAGGAGAGACCAACGGATCTGGAGATGTCAACAGCTTATGGGGAGTTATCCACGAAGCAGTGACAACAACAGCTACGGGCAATGGAATGGTTGGTTTGACGAGGACTGCCAACGAGTGACGAACGAAAAGAATGCCGCCAGAAGTCGAATGCTAGTTACCGGTTCCCGGCAGAACAGAGAGCGGTACAGGGTTGCAAGAGCAGAAGAGAAACGAATCCACCGCAGAAAAAACGGCAACATGAAGAGAGTGTTATTAATGAAGCGCAGGAAAGTAAGGACTGTTCAATTTATAAAACGGACAACTTGCTTGTGCGATATCTTTTTTATTTTTCGATAAAATCATTATCAGTTTTTTGCATAACTTTCTATAGCTATTCTCAAATGTAGGAAAAATATTACATTAAGCAAAATTTTCTTTATTGTATAACTGATGCGGTTTTCGTAAAACATCAATAAAAACCCATTTCTCAAAATTCGACATAACTTTCCTCATACTTATCATGCACATATTCTTGAAGTTTTTAATGAATTGGAATCTTATACTATTCTACTAAAGGTAAAGCTCAAAAGTTGATCAGTGATAATGCACCAAGCAGTCTCCAGCTTGATATAGTGAGTTGCCTTGTTTTCATAGAAGTTATTAAAAAATGTTCATTTAAGTCCTGTGTTGCAATAGCATCCCGGATTGAGCTAAAAATTTGTCCAGAGTAGTTGAATATTGCTCTCTGAATGATACAGAGGAAAAAAATACTTTTAGTTGCCTTTTTCATCAAAAATTTAATCCATAAAGATGGTCATATTAAAAAATGTCATACTTTTTGCTCCATTGATGCAGATTTTTGACTCTAGCGAATCTTGTTATTATTATTATTCAACATGTTATTGTACACCTTATTTAATAATAATAATCTGCCCCATTCACAAGAAAGGTGACCATTTGGAATGTGAGAACTTCAGGGCGATCACTATTTTGAATGCTGCCTACAAAGTGCTATCCCAGATCATCTTCTGTCGTCTGTCACCTAAAACGAATGAGTTCCTGGGAAGTTATCAAGCTGGCTTCATCGACGGCCGGTCGGCAACGGACAAACCCTCCAGAAATGCCGGTAATACCAGGTCCCAACATATCACCTGTTCATCGACTTTAAAGCGGCATACGACAGTATCGACAGTAGCTCTTATGGAGAATCACGGACGAAAACGGCTTTCCTGGGAAGCTGACTAGACTGATTAAAGCAACGATGAACGGTGTGCAAAACTGCGTGAGGGTTTCGGGTGAACTATCCAGTTTATTCGAATCTCGCCGGGGACTGCGACAAGGTGATGGATTCTCATGCCTACTCTTCAACATCGCTCTGGAAGGTGTGATGCGACGAGCCGGGCTCAACAGCCGGGGAACGATTTTCACAAATTCCGGTCAATTTGTGTGCTTTGCGGACGACATGGACATTATCGTCAGAACATTTGGAACGGTGACAGAGCTGTACACCCGCCTAAAACGCAAAGCAGCAAAAGTCGGACTGGTGGTGAATGCCTCAAAAACAAAGTACATGCTGGTAGGCGGAACCGAACACGACCGGATCCGTCTGGGTAGTATTGTTACGATAGACGGGGAAATTTCGATGCATCCACCACATGTGGTGGAGGAATTCGTCTACCTCGGGTCCTTACTGACGGCTGACAACAACGTGAGTCGAGAAATTCGGAGGCGAGTTCGGAGGCGCATCATCAGCGGAAGTCCTACTTCGGGCTCCAGAAGACACTGCGGTCGAAAAAGATTCACCCACGCACCAAATGCATCATGTACAAGACGTTGATAAGAACGGTGGTCCTCTATGGACACGAGACATGGACCATGCTCGAGGAGGACCTGCAAGCACTCGGAGTTTTCGAGCGACGCGTGCTAAGGACGATCTTCGGTGGTGTGCAGGAGAACGGTGTGTGGCGGAGAAGGATGAACCACGAGCTCGCTGCACTTTACTTCGACCATTTTATGATTACGCCCATAATAGCGTCTGTAATTTGGATCACTGCCGGATAGAGTTTCTTCGGACGGAAAACTGAATCGAGAATTCGCGCTTAACTGTGGTTTATTTTAGGCTAGTAGAAACGACGGTTTTCTTCTGCACTGTTTTACTGTATTTCGAACACAACTGTAACATAGCTTCGACCAAATGCGATTTCTACTGACGATAGCGACCAGCATCCAGAAGGTGGCCAAAGGCGGAAGGATACGGTGGGCAGGGCATGTTGCAAGAATGCCGGACAACAACCCTGCAAAGCTGGTGTTTGCAACTTATCCGTGTAGAGTAGGAATGGGTTAAACGAAATAGGTGTGTATTTGGAGAGTTAGGAAGAGTGAATGGGTGCGAGGTAAGAAGGATTGATCAGAAGGAATAAACTAGTGGAACGGAACGGAGCTAAAGTAGTGATCGAATGGAAAAGTGATTGTAAACGGAACTGCGGGACAAATACAAGTATTTAAAAGTGAAACGTAGTTATGTGATTTATTTCGGATTCGATTGAACCTAATCTGGAAGCATGAAGGTAAGATGCTACAATTTGGCGCACCGTCGGTAGGATACGAAAAGATTCTCACGTGTATCTAAATGTGAAAAATGGTTTTGGTGTGAGTCGGGTGATGTTCAATGATTCGAAACCTCGAATGTTTGAGAAATTTTAGAAGAAAAAACCGGTTGATTTTTTTTTAGGTATGAAGAATAAATTTTTCTTCAATATGGCTCATATGCACATGCGGTACCGTACAGTCAGCGGGTTTATTATAGTGAATGAATAAGCAGGTTAGATTTTGAACCAAAGCGCACGCATACCATCAAAAGGGGTTAGGGGAAAAAGTGAGTCCGGTTTCGAACCGTAGCGCATCCACGAAAGCTAGTCCAGTCGTTGTACTGAAGAGCAATCGCGAGTCCGGTCACGAGCCGAAGCGCATTCACGAAAGCTAGTCCAGTCGTTGTACTGAAGAGCAAACGCGAGTCCGGTCACGAGCCGAAGCGCACCCAAGAAAGCTAGTCCAGTCATTGTACTGAAGAGCAAACGCGAGTCCGGTCACGAGCCGAAGCGCACCCAAGAAAGCTAGTCCAGTCATTGTACTGAAGAGCAAACGCGAGTCCGGTCACGAGCCGAAGCGCACCCATGAAAGCTAGTCCAGTCTTTGTACTGAAGAGCTAAGCAAGAGACTCCAGAGACGAAGAACGGGAAGAGAAAAAGACGTTTTAGTGTGCGGTAGCAATTGGCGTTGAATATACACTGAGAAACATGTTCGCTTGTAATTGTCTTCACTGATCAATTAGGATTCATTACAAAAATAAATATTGGAAATCAGTGACTAATGTATATTCTCTTGCAAATGCAAAACTACTATTATTATTATTTAATAAAGTCTCTATACATTATATCTCAAAGATGTACAAATGCTGGTATTTAATGGTGAAAAAAAAAACTTGTCAAATATTCATTATTTGATCATACCAATTTGCGAAGTTGTTTTTTCTCAGTGTACTGGAAGTTGACAGTTGTCTGAATGGAAAAAAACGAAGAGCAAAAACAAAACCGAACGGAAATTTTAGATGTTGGACGGCGTTTTGTAAAAATAATTTGCTATTTGTTGTGTTAGTGTCGGGAAATAGAAGTGGAATGTAAAAGAATGATGAAGGTGATGATTATTTGCGTGAAATTTAATAATATGCCAATGGAAAAGTGATCTAATTTGGTGGATGCATATGAATCTTTTTACAGATGTCCTGCGCAGGCAACAGGAACTCGTTGGAGCCCTTCAACGACGCCGTCGACAGCCAGGACTTGCGACGC
Organism: Aedes albopictus; assembly: GCF_035046485.1. Lineage (NCBI taxonomy): Eukaryota > Metazoa > Arthropoda > Insecta > Diptera > Culicidae > Aedes > Aedes albopictus. Next base: position 385,347,535 of record NC_085138.1, read on the forward strand.
GAGTGGGAAGAGTGGCTCAGGGCTTTCGAGCTAACCCTGGAGCTGCGGAACTATGAAACCCAACATGAAAAGCTCGTATTCCTCTTAGCGAGTGGTGGCCGGGGTTTGCAGCGTATATTTTATAATCTGCGCCCAACATCGGATGAGATCTACCCTGCACCAGTGAGAGTTCCGCTAATGCCAATTGAAATCCCGGAGTACGACAATGCCGTAAAACGATTGAATCGTTTTTTCATCGGAAAAAGGAATGGCTCCTCTTACCACAGGACTGAATCGACGAACTGTTATGCACGCAACGCACGATGCAACAGTTGTGGTAAACTGGGCCACTTTTCGAGGAAATGTCGAAGCACAGGAAACGCTCGCGCAACTGATAGACGGTATCAGCAGCGCTACCGTCCTTACAGTGAAATGAATACCGTTCACCGCGAAGACGTGTGGAAGGAAGAGTCGCAAAAGCATCCTGCTACAGATCAGAGCTCAAAGGTATCGTACTAGGGCTATATTTTGCATAGAATTGCACTCAGTAATATAAGCACTAATAATAAATTCGATCAACTATTTGGTGTTTGTTTCAATAGAATTGGGAATCATTAGATGTCAACGCATATTATTCTTTTTGATCTTAGGTTGTTGCTGCTGTAATCGATAACGGAACGGTAGTGTGTATGATTGACAAATTTCCTGTGGTGTTTTTGGTTGACTCGGGAGCTGCCATCAATACCGTCACCGAGGATGTATGGAAGAATCTCGTCAGCAGTGGGGCAACCATGTATAAGCGCAAATTTCAGTGTGATCGTACATTCACAGCTTATGCCAGCCAGCAACCATTACGAGTACAGGCACTATTTGAAGCATGGATTTCGGTGAACGATAGCAAGCCAAGCTGTTATACGGAGTTTTTCGTCATTGAAGGGGCCACAAGATCACTCCTGAGCAAAACTACAGCCGAATATCTAAAATTACTCAAAATCGGACTAGATGTTAATAGCATCAACGAAGGAGTTGACCAGTTCCCCAAGTTTCCGAATATCCAGGTCAAGTTATCGATCGATAGGTCGGTAACCCCACGAAAGCTTGCCTACCTGAAAATTCCCGAAGCGCTGAAGGCAAAAGTGGACGATAAAATCGTGGAAATGTTACGATCAGACGTGATTGAGCCAGCTGAAGGTCCAGCGGAGTGGATTTCACCGATGGTTGTCGTGCCGAAGGGCAAAACTGACATACGGTTATGTATCAATATGAAGCATCCCAACAAGGCAATTCAGCGGGAACACTTTCCGCTTCCTGTCATTGAAACGTTCCTAAATAAGCTTCGGGGTGCGTCATATTTCTCGAAACTGGATATAACATCAGCATATCATCACGTAGAACTGCATCCGGAATCGCGAGGGATTACCACTTTTATGACCGATCGAGGATTGATGCGTTTCAAACGATTGATGTTCGGCATAAATTGTGCGCCCGAAATATTTCAACGCATTATGTCACAGATGTTAGCAGGTATTTACTTATTTATTTATTTCTATCGGGATTTTAGGTCTACTGTTAAATCTAATGTTTTCCAATTCAGTAATAACATTAGAAACCTTGTTAGAAACCCGTTTTTTGGAAAACTAGAATACTGAACAATACATTAACGAAATTGACTTAAGCCATACTCATACTGCAAGTCACTTTTCTTGCGTCAGAGTAAATACTAATTGTTTGGAATGCGCTTTATTACTAACAGGAATCGAAGGAGTGATCGTTTATATCGACGATATTGTCGTATCCGGCCGAACAAAGAAGGAGCATGATGAACGTTTGCAGAGGGTCCTTGCTGTCCTTAGGGCGAATAACGCCAAACTTAACCACGATAAGTGCACCTTTGGCGTCACGGAAATTGAAATCCTTGGGTTTAGGGTGAGTTCCAAGGGGATCAGCCCAACAGATGAGAAAGTTGAAGCCATTAAGAACTTCCGCAGGCCTGAAACTAAGGAGGAAGTTAGAAGTTTTCTCGGCCTGGTCAACTTTGTAGGCCACTTTATTCCCCATCTTTCAACCAGAACCGAACCGTTACGCCAGTTTGTGCGTGGTGATGTCATGATCTTCGGTATGGAGCAAATTGAAGCTTTTGATGATTTGAGGTTCGAATTAACGAACAATGTTCGGAAGTTGGGCTACTTTGATCCGGAAGATGTAACAGAAGTTTACGTAGACGCGTCTCCCGTAGGTCTTGGGGCAGTATTAGTTCAGCGACATGAAGGTGTTCCCAGAGTCATAAGTTTTGCATCGAAGGGCCTGACTGCAGCAGAACGAGTTTACCCACAGACTCAACGGGAAGCTCTCGCGGTAGTGTGGGCCGTAGAAAAGTTTTACTTGTACCTTTTCGGCCTCCATTTTACCATATTCACCGATCACAAGACTCTTGAGTTTATTTACGGGAACAAACATCAGGAAGGAAAAAGGGCACTTTCGAGGGCTGAAGGGTGGGCGCTTCGGCTCCAGCCTTTTGATTTCGATATCAAGCACATCGCTGGATCAACAAATATATCGGATCCGTTATCAAGACTCTGCTCTCAAATCGATAAACCATTTGATGACGATGCTGAACATTATTTGTGTGCAATCGGAGAAGGCCCTGCTGCGATAAGCCTGGAGGAAATACAAAAGGAAACCGATCTCGACGAAGTATTACTAGGTGTCAAGTCGTCGCTTGAGTCTGGTAACTGGCCACAGGAGCTTCTACGTTACCAAGCGTTTTCCAAAGAACTAGGGATTTCTAACAAAATTGTTGTTCGCGGAGATAGAATTGTGCTGCCGGAAAAGTTGCGTTCAAGAGCCCTTGATATCGCTCACCGGGGTCACCCGGGTATAGTGGCCATGCGTAGGAATTTGAGGGAGAAGGTTTGGTGGCCGTGTATGGATCGGGACGTGGTTGACAGGATTCAAGTATGTGCAGGGTGCATCGCAGTTAGCAATCAAATGCCTCCGGAGCCAATGCATCGCAAGGAAATGCCGGATCGCGCGTGGCAAGAAATTGCCATCGATTTTTTCTCTGCAAAGGAGTGTGCCACGTTTCTGGTGGTAGTCGACTACTACAGTAGATTTCTGCAGGTCGTTGAAATGAAGGGTACGACGGCTTCCAAAACGATAGAAGCATTGGAAGAGCTTTTCATGACCCACACATACCCAGAGACTATCCGTAGTGATAATGGCCCTCCATTTTCTAGCGAAGAATTCGCCACTTTCTGTATTGGCAAAAACATCAGGCTTATTCGCACGATACCTTATTGGCCGCAAATGAACGGCCTCGTGGAGCGCACAAACCAAGGCATACTTCGAGCTCTTCGGATTGCTAAGGCTACACACCAGGACTGGCGGAAGGCAGTAAGAGAGCATGTCTACACATACAATACGACACCACATTCAATTACGGGAATGGCACCAATGGAGCTTTTGACTGGCCGTCCTGTAAAGGACTTGCTGCCGTCTTTGAGAACTGATCCATCTTGGAATCGTGATGAGGGTGTACGAGACCATGATGCCATTAAGAAGCTACAAGGGAAGCTGTATGCCGATCAACGACGACACGCTAAAATGTCCGATATCGATGTTGGGGATGTGGTGTTGGCGAAGAATTTCAACAGCGGGAAACTAGAACCTACATTCCGGTTGGAAAAGTTCAAGGTGATTCGACGAACTGGAAATGACACGGTGATCGAAAGTGAAGAGGGAGTGAAATTGCGACGAAGCGTAACTCATTTGAAGAAGTGGCCGGCGTCTTCATCCCAAACAGGACCGTCCTCCGTACCAGCACAGTCGAATCTGGATTCAGGCTCAACTTCTTCTGTACCGTTAACATCAGCAACTCCACATCAAAGTGACCTCCATCTACCTGGAGCATCAGAAACTGGAAAGCGGATGGCCTCAAGTGAAACACAGCTTGATCAAGAAGAACGTACTGCAAAACGCCCGAAGAGGAATAGCAAATTGCCTCAAAGATATATACAGCAAATAAACGATGTTGATTATTTTCTTTTGGAGTAGAAGAGAGATGTAGAGTAGGAATGGGTTAAACGAAATAGGTGTGTATTTGGAGAGTTAGGAAGAGTGAATGGGTGCGAGGTAAGAAGGATTGATCAGAAGGAATAAACTAGTGGAACGGAACGGAGCTAAAGTAGTGATCGAATGGAAAAGTGATTGTAAACGGAACTGCGGGACAAATACAAGTATTTAAAAGTGAAACGTAGTTATGTGATTTATTTCGGATTCGATTGAACCTAATCTGGAAGCATGAAGGTAAGATGCTACAATCCGGTTGGCACAAGAAGGCGTGGAGCGCAGAGAGCACGATGGGCGGACCAGGTGGAGCGTGACCTGGCGAGCATTGGGCGCGACCGAGGATGGAGAGCGGCAGCCACAAACCGAGTATTGTGGTGTACTATTGTTGATAATGTCTTGTCTTAAAATTTAATGTGATGTTGAACAAATAAATGTATCTATGTAACTTCTTGATTGTCCGACTTTGATCCGTCTTTCTGTGTTACGAGCATTGCATATGTAACTTTGGCTAGCGTCTCACAACGGTACACGTTTTGAAAGGTAATTTTAAATATTTAGGTACGGGTTGAATCGTTGCACGTTGCACCCTAATCGAAAGTTTAATTAAGTTTCTAGAAATCTCCACCGGGCGTTCGCGTCGCTAGAGAGAGCGGGAGAGCATAAATAATGATTTTGGCGCAACATAAAACAGCTCGAACTCCCACTTTTTAAAATCTCCCATCAGGAGCGTGTGTGTGTGCCAGCGGAACCGTTACCTCCCGAAGTGACTGCGGGCTGAGTAATAGTCGAGCAGTTTCGATGGTAGTGTTTGTGGAAATCACTTGCCGGCCGCTCTCCCGGCATCAGCAACACACATTCCATTTCCATCCATTCAAAAACGAGTCTCACGCGTGTGGGGAGACATGTTTTGATTCTGATGTTCCTGAGTGTGTGAACGGTTTGATATTTTTGTTGATGGATTGGTATGAAGCATGATAGACTCTGGGACCCTATTTTGGGCACTTTCTGCTATAACTCAGTCAATTTTGAACCGATTTTGAAACACGATCAGATACGTACAGAATGCAGTCAATCGGTTTGAAATTGACTGAGTTATAGCAGCAAGTGCCCAAAATAGACCCTCATGCCCATATGGTCCTAGACCCTAATTATGGTCAATTATTTGCTGTTTTATTTTCGCTCATTATCCAATTTTGTATTTTGAGCCACTGATGATAATCCTCGATCAGTCGCGTCTTCGACCACCTACAGCGAATTGATTAAAAGCTTCCTGTGCCATTGTGAAAGAAATAAATCAAATTTCAATCATGAATGGGTAAAAACTTCATCTAAAATTTTTTGTGCCTTTGTGTTAGATTTTGGCCTGCATTGTTTTAACTGGGATACATTGTGCCTTCCGATGTTGGTGTGTGTGATACCGCGATTCAAATTACGGCGGAGAGCGAAAGAGAGTCGTTACCCGACGAAAAAGAAGAGGCATGCCAAAACGAAATCCCACATTTTCGAGCAGTTTCATCGTTTCGTCACCGTCGTCCGACCGACAGACTTTCGCTAGGCGTGGGTTTTTTCTTTCAGATCTGTACTTGAACGCGGCGGCGGTGGTGTGTCATTCCTTGTGCTCTCGTCGAAAAAGTTGCTAATCGAAGCCGAATCACATCTTGGAGGAATATTGTTGGTGTTGTGGATTGAGCAAGTGCACTGTTATCGTGTTTTGGGTGGTAAAATTCGTGAAAATCCCTCTTTTAACGGTGAAAATATCGATTTCTTTGCGCTGAGGCCATCGGAAGCGCGGTGGCAGACAGAAAATACGGTAATCTAAACGGTCAAGAAGAAGAAACCCGGCAGCAGTGTATTTTTGTGTGCGGCGGCCCCCCGGTTTCGAGCGACCACCACAAGGAAAGAGTCGTGTGTGAAGTTGTGTTTGTGTGTGGAGGATAACAGAAAACAGTGTTTCGGTGGAAATGTCTCAGAAAACGAAGAGATCCGGCGTTTCGACGCCCATCCCGGTGACGGCCAGCACTCCGGTACAGGGGGGCAGCTCCGGCATCGGAGCGCGCCCTGCCAGTCCGCTGAGCCCGACTCGGCTTAGTCGGATGCAGGAGAAGGTTGATCTGATGAACTTGAACGACCGTCTGGCCTGCTACATCGATCGGGTGCGCTTCCTCGAGGCGGAGAATTCGCGCCTCACGATGGAGGTACGGACCTCGCAGGAAACCGTCACCCGGGAGGTGTCTAACATCAAGCAGATGTACGACCACGAGCTGAACGATGCTCGCAAGCTGCTGGACGAGACGGCCCGCGAAAAGGCCAAGCTCGAAATCGACGCTAAGCGGATATGGGAGGAGAACGAGGATCTCAAGAAGAGGTAAGTGGGTCTGGAACAACCAAATTGACTTCAATAGCGGGTGGATGCTCTTGGCAGCAGCTAGGAGTCTCCAGTAAACGTTTATTTTTTGGGCGGGTGACGTCATGCACGACTGTTGACCCACCACGACCTACTTGAAGGCAGTGTTGTGATGAAATATCTTCACAGTCACAGCCACAATACATTCCCAAAGATTTTCCCCAATCCGGTTTGTGTTTGTGTTTGAATTATAATAAATCGGTATATTAGAAGCAGAAGAAGCAAACAAAATGTGCGGTGAGTGAGGAATGCACGAGCGAGGCGTGAAGAAATCTTTGAATAAGTCACACACATCACGCAGCTCACCGCAACGCGAACATTAGACTCGCTTCGCTATGTCTCTTGGTGACTCCGCTCGGTTGTTGGATCAAGAAATCTGAATGCAAACAAACAGTGATGTCACCTACCTACCTATCTACTACCACTAGGTATGATCTCGAGAAACGAGCGTGCGCGCGCGTCGCTGATGGCTGAAACCTGACAGCCGGCCGTCGATGACGTTCGCCTTGAACGGGGTTGCGGGTTCTGGTCACTGACTAGCAGGTACCAGAGAATGACGCAAGCGGGTCAGGGAAATGGATATTGGTGCAAAGAGTTGGATTATCAACTTATCGTATTTACTCGTTGTTGATAACAAAAGACAATTTCTCAAATCTTCAATGTCCTTACAATTTTTTATTTGAATTACACCTTGGATGCATTCTGTGGATTTTTAAGGATGGATTTCTTGTGAGAATTCCTCCAGGAAATACCTCAGAAGTTCCTTTAAGGATCCCTACAGGAATTTTGTCTGGGATCCAGGAATTCGAACTAGGGAATTTCTCTAAAAACTACCGAAGGATTTCCAAATGAAATTCCTGGCGGAATTTTACTGGAAAATCAAAGAATTTCTGGCAGATACAGGATTCCCAGAAAGATCTTCTGAATGATAAGCATAAGGAACTCTTGAAATCCAGTAGAAAGTCCAAAGATGATAATAAAAAGAATCCAGCAAAAGCTTTTTAAAGTATTGAAGATTGAAGCTTCAGAAGCAACTCCTGCCGCACAACTATAAATCCCAGAAGAAACTTCTGATGAACTAGTACCAGGTAGAAATTCTAGGAGTACCCCAGTAGGGATTTCTGGAAGAATACCAGAAAGTATTTTTGGAGCGGTTTCAAAAAATAATCTTGGAAGAATTATTGCCATTAGAAAAAGCTAAATAAAACATCGGCGAAACTTCTGTAGGAATTTCGGAAGGAACATCTCTTAAGGAAAACCTCAGAATCAGTTCCTCAATGAATTCCGAGTGTCGGTGGAACTTCTGTAAAAATACTCGAAGAAATTTCAGTAGGAATTTAAAAGAAATATTTGGATTAACCCGAGAAGGAACTCTTAAAGGAATTCCAGGGATCAGAAACTCCGGGAGCTGATGAAGAGGGAAAGGAATGAATGATGGAATGGGGAAATGGACAGGTAGGGGAATCAGATCGTCATGGTAGAAAAGGGGAATTAACGCATAAGCATATCATAATGGGTTCAAACCACACCCTGAAAAGTGCATGGTAATAACGCATAAATGTTAAGAGAGCCTATAGCTCTTAACCACAACGGGTCAAGAACAGCAGAACGTCTTGAAGATTAAGGTTTCTGAAGTAAGTTTCATTTAGTAAGTGTTTACCGAGTATTCGGAAACGTAGTTGCGTAAAAACTGGGCAGCTACATATCAAATGATACGATGTTCCATAATCGGATTCATAGCTATCACATGCAAATGAATCTGCTTGCTGAATATTCGCCATGTGATAGCTGAGCGATGGAAGAATGGCAAGGCACCCATACTAGGTGAACAGCATTTGCTGAATTACCTGTTGGGTCGACTAACAATGTTAGGTAGTCGGCAGCAACACCATAAGTAGGAAAACCGCTATTATTGAGTTGCCCCAATAGCGTATCTGCTATGAGATTCCACAGAAGCGGTGGCAAGACTCCCCCTTGGGGGCATCCGCAAACACTCAACTTCTTAATCACTGCTTGACGCAACGTCGAAAAGAAATGTCGGTTTTTGCGCATTTGGTGAATCCATTCGGAAATCATTAGACAAATACAATGACTTCGTGCGGCTTTCAATATGGCATCGAAAGGCACGTTGTCAAAGGCACCCTCGATATCTAAGAAAACACCCAAAACAAGATTGCTTTTGAGTGAATGCTTTTTCAATATCCTAAACAACCTTGTGTAAAAGAGTCACAATGGACTTTTCAGATTGATAAGCATGTTGGTTTACATGAAGAGGCATGTTAGCCAGATGAACATCACGGATGTGATGATCGACAATGCGTTCTAAACATTTCAGAAAAAATGAGGTCAAACTGATAGCTTTGTAACTCTTTGCTTCTTCACACGAGGCTCGACTCACTTTCGGAATAAACTTTACAGTAATATTCCACCAGGATTTAGGAATATACCCTGTAGCAAAACTGCAAACAAAAAGTTTTTTCAAAACATGTTTGAAATAATCAAATCTTTTCTGAAGCAAAATGGGATAAATCCCATCTGCTCCAGGAGGTTAGAAAAGAGCAACGCTTTTTAGTGCCCACTCAATCGATTCCACAGTTATGATACTCCAAGCCGTAGCTAGAGAATCATAACTACAAGAAAAGACGTCAGGTTCATCCGAAGATGTAATATCCACACATCCTGGAAATTGTGTACTGAATAAAGATTGCAAAACATCCTCATCAGAGGAAGTGACATCGCCATTTGGCAAACAAAGTTCAACCACTTAGATCTCGCATGTATTTTGTTGAATCGACTGGCTTTACTCAAACTGGAAACTTTTGTACAAAGGCATTTCCAGCCGGATCGTTCAGCAGACCGAAGAGCTTTCTGGTAGACGTAAAGAGCCCGCCTGAAATCCTCCGGTGCAATCGAACGTCGTCTGTTTTAATCCCTTCTACATTCATTGTTTCCTGAGCTTCGTCAAATCAGAGTTCCACCAAGGGGTTCCTCTTGTAGTCTTCTTTACAGACCGCAGAGTGCAAGCTTCTTCGAAAGCTTCCGTGATGAAGGCCGTTGTAGTATCAACGGCATCAGCTAAATCACTTGAAGTGTCAATAAATGGTGAGCATTCATGAAATTTGGCTGCAACCAGATTGGTTGGGCAATTACCTAAGTAATCCAAGATCTGTACTTCTTAAGTATTCCATCAAACTGAAGCCTCTCAAGTTAATGTCTGAGCTGCCCTAGATGATATGGTGAGCATTAGCATCACTGCCAACAATTAGCGGAAGGCCTTTTGAAGTGCGATTACTTGTTTGAAAGCATCCGTAGGAACTATCATCCGGTAAATAAGCCGAACAGTAGACGTACTCTCTGTTGAGGTTTCCAACAGAAACATCAATTGTGATACCACATACATCTCTGGTGGTTAGCTCAGAGATGAGTGTAGCTACGATTGCGTTGTTGACAAGCACATATGCTCGAGGGATAGCACGCGAGTTTGCCATTACACTTTTACTGAAAATAGCAAACACCGAGTTCACAACGTTACCTAGGTAGAAATCCTCTTTACGAAGGTTAGGTTCTTGGATTAAAGCAGCTTGGGCTTTACCGTGTTGCATGAGTCTAAAGATTGATCGTTGCTGTTCTCTTAGGCTGAAGATTGATTTGAGATATTCAAACCGTAGGCACTAGGGTATCGCGTCACTTGGGCGGTGGCTACTATATTCGTCTGTTTTCCACTATAACTCAGTCAATTTTGAACCAATTGACTTGAAATGTTGTAAACGGGTAGATACTATACTTATCTCACCATATTCCAAAAGTTGTGTCAATTGGTTCAAATTTGACTGAGTTATAGTGGAAAACAGACGAATATAGAAGCCATTGCCCAAGTGGCGCGATTCCCTACCCAAAAAGGGCAAAACTAAACTCTTTACAATCACAGCAGAAAAAAAAACAGCAGCAAAAAAGCAGATCGATATCGATTTCAAAACGTCAAAGGCAAAAAAGGTGTAAATTTAAGCTAATCAATAACATCTTTATAATCCCACTCTTATTTAACCTCAAGCTTGAGCCTAAAAAAGGGCAGCTGATTGTCTTGGAGAAATACAAGGTCCACTGCACCATTGTTCCAGTTAGCACAGTACAAAATACTGGGAAGGGCGTACTGGTACTCCACAGGCTCCGTTTGTGGTTGGATTCTTTCTTAAATATTAGACCCCCTAGCCATTCATTCCTAGGGATAATCTGTGAATAGTGGACTCCTACCACTGACTGGACCAGGCGATACGTAGTGCTGTTCTTAGCCAGTTGAACCAACCGCTACAGACACTTACTTACCTTACCGGTCAGGCTAAGGCCGGGGTGGCCTCTGCTGTACATAGTAGCCGCCTCCATTCCACTCGGTCCATAGCAGTTTGCCTCCAGTTCCGCACTCTGCGTAGGGTCCGCAGATCGTCCTCCACTTGGTCGACCCACCTAGCTCGCTGCGCTCCACGTCTTCTTGTACCGGTCGGATGACTCTCGAGAACCATTTTAGTCGGGTTGCTATCCGACATCCTGATGACGTGACCCGCCCACCGTAGCCTCCCGATTTTCGCGGTATGGACGATGGTTGGTTCTCTCAGCAGCTGATGCAGCTCGTGGTTCATTCGCCTTCTCCAAGTCCCGTCGTCCATCTGCACTCCGCCGTAGATGGTACGCAACACCTTCCGTTCGAAACCTCCAAGGGCGCGTTGGTCCTCTGCACGTAGGGTCCATGTTTCGTGCCCATAGAGGACGACCGGTCTAATCAACGTTTTGTAGATGGTTAACTTCGTGTTACGGCGAACTTTATTCGATCGTAGAGTTCTGCGGAGTCCAAGGTAGGCACGATTTCCTGCCACAATGCGCCTCTGAATTTCTCTGCTGGTGTCGTTGTCGTCGGTCACCAGTGAGCCCAAGTACACGAATTCTTCAACCGCCTCGATTTCATCACCGTCGATATGAATTCGGGGTGGCGGGCGCGGTGATTCCTCCCTGGAGCCCTTTGCCATCATGTACTTTGTCTTCGACACATTAATGACTAATCCGATTCGCCTGGCTTCACTCTTTAGTCGGATGTACGTTTCCCAGGGTGGCCACCGAACCGGGAAAAACGGGAAAACCGGGAAAAAGACGGGAATAGGACAGATCGGTGAAGTACTAGATTTGTAGTAATGAGCTGAATTTTAGTATGGTGAGAAGGTCAATTCTCCGTTTCTGCAAAGAAATGGTGCAAAAAGCGTAGGTATTATGATTCCTTGCCTAAATTGATGCTGTTTGAGCAAAACTTTGGGTGACTGTGTTGTTGTTTTTTTCCATTTCTTGCAACATAAACAACATAGTTATCCAAAGTTTTGCTCAAACAGCATCAATTTAGGCAAGGAATCATAATACCCACGCTTTTTGCACCATTTCTTTGCAGAAACGGAGAATTGACCTTCTCACCATACAAAAATTCAGCTCATTACTACAAATCTAGTACTACACCGAACGTGCCCCATTCGGAACGACCGGGAAAAAAGCGGGAAAAAGCCGGGAATTTGGAATGATTACCGGGAAAATTGTTCTTAAGAGTAACTTGATGTGCATATTTGAATGTTAACATCTCATCGAAAATCTGCAAAATCAAAGCCAAACCTTGGGATACTTCTACGAAATCCCAAGAAATTCGCCTGTGCAATCACTAGCAATTTCCTTAACACAGAACTTGAGATTTTCCAAGAAGTTTCTTCTAGAATTCCTCTAGGTTTTTGTACCGCTTGATTATCTCTTGGAATTCGATGACATTTTTTCGAGGAACGAGTTTCTTACATCTGGGATTTTTTCAAAAGTTTCTTTTTGGATTGACTCGTGTCCTTCCTTAATTTATTCTGGTTTTTTTTTTCAGGGAATCTTTCCGAAATTTCATCAGGAATCCTAATAGATAAGAAAATCATAACCACTAAACAGGGGTTTAATCAAGGCAACCTATTGCAATTTATTCAAGAGTTCCTTTTAAGATTCATCAAGATTTTCCTTCCGCAATTGTAACAGGAGTTGCTCCAATCTTAAAAAATTCCTACGGGAATTCTTCCCAGATTATTTTTTTTGAAATCCCTCCAAAAAACCTTTCCTTTTCTTCTTGGAGCTTCCTCTGGAGTTTCTCTAGAATTTTCTTCTGGAATTCCACTGAAAGCTTTTTTTAGAAATCAATCGGGAGTTCTCTCTGGGATTCTTTAAAGAGTTTCTTCTTTTATTTCTCCAGGATATCATTCTGTTTCTCACTGCGTTTCCTTCAAGAGTTCTTCTTGGGCAACCTCCAGGAGTTTGTTCAAAAAAACCTCCAGGAGTTGCTTATGAATGTTGCTTTTGGAGTTGCTCCAGGTGTTGCTTTTAGGCATCCTTCAGTAGCTCCTTCTGCAAATCACCCAGGAGTTCCTTCTGGATGATCTCCTAAAATTCTTACAGAAACTTTACGATAGCAATTTCTGGAAATACTCTAGAATCCTGAAAATCAAACTACTGCGGGAGTTTTTCAATCGGAAACTCTTCCAAGAGTTCCTTGGGAAACCTTCTAGACATGTGGGAGATTCTTTTGGGAATCCTTCAAGAGTTCCAGAAGAAATCCCTAGATCGAATTCATGATCCCAGACCAAAATTCTATTCACTAATTGCCAACAAAACATTAACCCTCGAGCGATCGCACTGTTGTGTTTTGTACAACACGTTGAAAAAATCTCGCTTTTTGTGTTCAGTATTAGCGTGGTGCTGGCGGTGGTGGCCAACCGCGCTAGTTATGGAAGGTTAAGGAATCTAGAGGAATCCACAAAAGATGTACAAGGTGGAATCCCTAACAGAAGTTACTGAAGAAATCCAAGATAGTATTTTTGGAGTAATCGAAACATGAAATCTCGGACAAAATTTTGTAAGAATCTCCAGATGTAAGTTTTTGGGGGAATACTTAGTTGGACATCCTGGAGAAATCCCCGGAAACAACACCAATGAAGTTGCGTTAGGGCGCCTACGCTAATGAATAAAATAAAAAAAAATGGTTCGGTTATCCTCCATGTCCCGGATAATCGAGTGCGACCTTTGCTGATTTATATGCACATCTTACTTATTATAAATCTGTCATAGTTAGCTACCACTTCTACACTTGTTTTTTTAAGTACAAGAAAATAAGTAAAATAATGAGTGAGGGAAAGCTTGAATTATGCACTATTTGGAGCTGAATGAAAATATGTTGTAAGTAATTGTGTAGCATACGCCTTTTATGTCATCATTGGTAGTTACTTCCATTTTTCCATAGATGCATTACGTCAAACTATATACATATATATATATATATATATATATATATATATATATATATATATATATATATATATATATATATATATATATATATATATATATATATATATATATATATATATATATCTAGTACATAGCATCAACAGGATTGCAAGTGCATTTTTACATGGTACTTATCATCCATATGATACGAAAATTGGGCTTTACCTACTAAAAAATCTGCATTTTAAAAACCGGGAAAATTTCAGAAATCGTACCGGGAAAACCGGGAAAAAGACGGGAATTTCAAAACTGATATTTAGTGGCCACCCTGGTTTCCGCCATCGTCTCAAATTGACGAGCAATAATATCAATATCATCGGCGAAATCAAGCAGCTGAACGGACCTCGTGAAAATCGTCCCACTCGTGTTTATCCCCGCTCTTCTTATTACACCCTCCAAAGCAATGTTGAACAGCAAGCACGAAAGACCATCACCTTGCCGTAACCCTCTGAGAGATTCGAAGGGACTCGAGAGTGTCCCTGATACTCGAACTACGTACATCATTCGATCCATCGTATCAGTTTATCCGGGAATCCGTATTCGTGCATAATCTGCCATAGCTGTTCTCGATCGATTGTATCATACGCCGATTTGAAATCGATGAACAAGTGATGTGTGGGCACGTTGTATTCGCGGCATTTCTGCAACACCTGGCGGATGGCGAACATCTGGTCCGTTGTAGCGCGTTCACCCATAAATCCAGCCTGATATTGCCCCACGAACTCTCTTGCAATCGGTGATAGACGGCGGCATAAAATTTGAGAGAGTATCTTGTAGGCAGCGCTCAGTAGTGTGATCGCGCGGTAGTTCCCGCAATCCAACTTGTCGCCCTTTTTGAAGATGGGACACACGATACCTTCCATCCACTCCTCCGGTAATACTTCCTCCTCCCAAATCTTGGTAATGACCCAGTGTAATGCTCTCACCAGTGCTTCTCCACCGTATTTTAGAAGCTCGCTTGGTAGTTGATCTGCTCCAGCGGCTTTGTTGTTTTTCAACCGGCCAACCTCCTCCTCAATCTCTTGAAGGTCAGGGGCCGGAAGTCTTTCGTCCTGTGCACATACTCCTAGATCTGTTACCACGCCACCTTCGGTACTTGCAACGGCGCCATTGAGGTGCTCATCGTAATGCTGCCGCCACCTCTCGACCACCTCACGCTCGCTCGTAAGAATATTCCCGTGATTATCTCGGCACATGTCGGCTTGTGGCACAAAGCCTATGCGCGAGCGGTTCAGCTTCTCGTAGAACTTTCGTGTGTCCTTAGCGCGGTACAGCTCTTCCATCGCTTCGCGATCTCGTTCTTCCTGCTGGCGCTTCTTCATCCGGAAGACTGAGTTCTGCCTGTTCCGTGCCTGTTTGTAACGTGCCTCATTCGCTCTCGTACGGTGTTGCAGCATTCTCGCCCATGCTGCATTCTTCTCGTTTTTCAACTGTTCACATTCGCCGTCGTACCAGTCGTTTCTGTGATTCGGAGTCGCAAAGCCTAGTGCTGTAGCCGAGGTACTACCTATGGCGGTTCGGATGTCCCTCCAGCCATCTTCAAGTGTAGCTGCGCCAAGCTGCTCTTTCGTTGGTAGGGCCACTGCTAACTGCTGCGCGTAGTCTTGAGCCACTTCTACGTTACGAAGTTGCTCGATGTTGAGCCGCGGCGTTCGACTTCGACACGTGGTGATAACTGTCGAAAGTTTTGAGCGCATGCATACAGCGACTAAGTAGTGATCCGAATCTATATTCGCACTGCGGTATGTGCGGACGTTGGTTATATCTGAGAAGAATGTACCGTCGATTAGAACGTGGTCGATTTGGTTTTCTGTTTGATGGTCGGGTGATCTCCAGGTAGCTTTGTGGATATCTTTGCGGGGGAAGAAGGTTGCTTCGGACTAGCATACCACGGGAGGCTGCAAAGTTTACGCATCGCTGGCCGTTATCATTCGATACGGCGTGTAGGCTGTTTCGCCCGATTACCGGTCTGTACATTTCCTCCCTTCCCACCTGCGCGTTCATGTCCCCGACAATGATTTTCACGTCACGCGGCGAGCAATCATCGTATGGGGCTGTTCATAAACCACGTAGACCAAAATTTGGCCATCTCAGACCCCCCCCCCCCCACCCCCCTCGTAGACATTCGTCCATACAAAAATTTTGAAATTTGTATGGAGCGTAGACTTTGGCCAGACCCCCCCCCTCCCCCCAAAAAGTCTACGTGGTTTATGAACGGCCCCTATGTTTGCTCTAACTGCGCGTAGAACGCTTCTTTCTCGTCATCAGGCCTCCCTTCGTGTGGGCAGTGGACGTTGATGATGCTGTAGTTGAAGAAACGGCCCTTAACTCTCAACATGCACATCCTTGCATTGATCGGCTGCCACCCGATCACACGTTGTTGCATCTTGCCCAACACTATAAATCCTGTTCCCAGTTCATTGGTGGTGCCACAGCTTTGGTAGAAGGTAGCCGCTCGATGCCCGCTTTTCCACACTTTCTGTCCAGTCCAACAAAGTTCCTGCAACGCCACGATGTCGAAGTTGCGGGGATGTAGTTCGTCGTAGATTATCCTGTCACATCCTGCGAAACCTAGTGACTTGCAATTCCATGTTCCAAGTTTCCAATCATAGTCCTTATTTCGTCGCGTGGGTCTTTGCCGATTGTATCGAGTCGTATTTTCTCCTATGTTATTCGCAATGGGGATTTTTACGGGTGGCTTATTGGGCCTACGCCAACACTCCTGTCTCGCCGGAGAGCCGTCGTGCCAGTTCTGTTTAACGTCCCAACCAACACTGGGACGACCACGCTGATGGGGCTACCACCTTGGATCTAGCTGGGCGTGGTGCAGCGTTTCTTACTCAGCCGCTGGATGCCAGAACAGACGCTGTTTGAGCCGCACCTCCTTGGTGAACAGACACTCGGATCGTACCTCCTCAATCTAGCTGAAGTCAGAAGGACAACAGTGCCCAGGCTGCACTACCAGCTAAGCACACAACTCTTAGCTGGCGGTCTTTGTCATCGCTTGACCCGTGGAAGCATGAGGTAGGAACTTGTGAGGACCAGAGCTATATTGGACGCTCTCCTTATCGACTCACCGTTTTGCAGCCCCCGCTACAGACACTACACAGCTATATAGTCTGTTCGGGGAAAAAGTTAATATTGTCGATAAACTTCATACTCCCAGTTGGGACGTAACTCAAAAATAAAAAAAAAACTTATCATAGAGTACGTTACATATCCTTTTATTGGTCGTGATCCAGACTCCCCTTTTTATAAATACCCTTTCAGTATCACCGACTATTGAAATTCCTCTACCTGATGTCCAAAGCTACTAATTTACATTTGCAATCCATTACCGCTGATGGTCTTGAAAACGACAGGTTAATTGCTATATCAAGTGCATTGCTACACGAGTACTGCAACAATTTGAACTTGCCAGTGCTCTCATACGCATGCTCGCATTCATCTCACACAGCAGATACCTATGTACAACATCGATTACCTGGTAGATTCTCAAGATAACACACAACCATGCTTGCTTACCCATGTTCAGATTGCGCCACCAGTTGTAATCTCATTACCCCTCTCTTTCTCTGTCGTTATCTCGTGCTGCTGGATCGGATGATATCATATCCAAGCCATTCGAGCACGTTTCTGTTGTCGGTTAGTAGGTATAAACTGATGTGTTTACCTTAGACAATCTTACAGAAATCAAACAAGCACCGTTCGTCGGTTTACACAATAATCTCAAAAATTTGTCTCCAAAAGTCCATAACAGCAACCTCCCAGCCATCAGCCATTAGCAAGTAGTGTGACTGGACGGAGGTGAAGGGAAACGAACCATCTCCTCTGCCATTTCGAACGAAGAACATGCGACGCGATCTGATGTCATCTGGATATTTTCAGCCATTGATCTTATCCATGAGATGGATGCGAGCAAAAGCTGAATCTTGCACTGGTTTACGATCCTGACGTCATCCCAACGGTCAACATGCTTACACCTGAATCAGTGACGATGTGCGCATTCGATGGAATTGTTATCAATCGCTTTTTTTGGAATTATAACTTCTCTCATATTGGATCGTCATCTGTTTTCAGATTGGTGTTCTATAAGGACTTCCACAATTATGTCGTTATTTTATGAAAAACCATTGCGAAATGATCTAGGAGGTATACCCAGGAATCGAACCCTGCCATTCTCAGTGTGATCTCGTGTATTCACGATCGTCAATTTAACTTAGAAAACTCATCAATGTAGAAACTGCTAAAGCCATTATAAAGCCGTTCGGTTATCTTTCTTTATGCATGTTATTTACTTCCACTTTCCAGATAGGTATTGTCATCAGTAAAAATGATCTTTTTTCAATCAAAAACTCAGTTTCAGATTCAAAAGGAATCGCTCAAAAAAGTTCTTGACCAATACGTGGCATAAACTTTCTACAGTGAGATCATCCCCTACTTTCAAAAGCAACCTATGTATGTTATGACTTGTATTCAATTTTGATGTAATTCAAATCTTTGTCATTCGATTCGCTGAAAACAGCTATCTGAGAAGTTTAACCAGCTAAATTATCAATCTTAACCCTCTTAAGATGTTAAGCTTAGGCACAAATTTCCCAAATGGAGGAGAACGTGCCTCTGGAGCCGACCTACTGATACCTGAAGATGTTAAGCTTGGTGTAGTGTACGTTCAGCGAGCCTGTTTGGGTCATATTAACCCCAACATCCGTTTGTAGCGTTTTGTAGTTGTAATGGACTTGAAACACAAGAATGATTCACTCATAAATAATCTGTTTTTGTCATGGGAAGCGGAACTTTTGGTTACTTGAGTCCATAAGTAAATGTCATCCTCACTAGCCGTGAATTAATCCTCGTTCCTCATTGCATTGTACCTCGCGGGTTTTTTTCGCTTACGACCAAGTGAAAACACGCAAACACAAGATTTTATCACCTTAGGTAGCGATAGAGAGAGCTATTATAAGTCCAAGGTTTGCATAGCACAATGTTTGAGAGGGGGCGGGAACATGCACTCCCAAGGTGAAACGCTACCGGCCCGGCAAACCCATTTCTTCCTTTGCCCCTTTCGTGGCATGAATGATAGTGGATGACCTCATTCGAAAGAAACGACCGTCCCTCAGAAGTATGTGTAGTGTAGCTGTTGTAGCATGTTCGTTATTCAAATTCATCAGAAACACGACGCTGATTAATAGCGGCGTCCGGCTAGAAACGCTTGATTGATTTTTTTTCTCACAAGCCCGGCTTGACGATGCGCTAGGCCATAGGGCGGTGATCGCAATATGTCTGCGTAAGTTTGAAACACATAAACAAAATTTAACATCCATTCAACCGCGTCGAGCTTCTCCAGTTGACCGTGTAACGCATCTTTAATCGAATTGATTCTGGCTCGGCGGCGGGCCAGTGAGATTCTCTCCCCCTTTATTCAAACCAGCCGTTTTCTGACACGTGCGTTCCAACAAGCACGGAAATCATTTCCGAGCTGCTTCTCAATTAGAAGCATTGACTCATTCTTATGGCATAATGTGCTGGCGGTTGGTTTATCTGGTAGTTAAAATAGTGTGTGCTATTATTGCCATATGCCACCATCGTTGCAAACTGCTTACTCTCCGTGGATAAACTTGCTATCGACCGACCACCACATGGCCACATGCGGACTGTTGCACGATGGTGTGGTGCAACATGATCGTTCCGGAATCCTGACTGTGCAATATACATAGAGATGTAGATAATCTTATAGCTTACGGTGCGAGAGGATTTTGCAAACGTGTCTAAGTGTTTTAAGATTCTAAAGGGTTATGTGTGTTCTGGAAGAGAGGAATTTGAGACATTCAGATACCTGTACTGCTCGTGACTTTTAAGACGTCAAATAATTGATCAAGTACAGATCAATGCTCACACATCTGGTTTGACTCGATCAGATTTTCATTATTGTCGAACAGATATTGGTCCTTCAGTTCATTCCTTATCACGTATTTGACAGTGTGTACTTGTAACCTTATTGAACACGATGTGCTAAAAAAAATCAAGTTTTGTTTACGCAGAGAAAAATTGTTAAAAAAAAAAAGACGCGGACATCGTCTTCTGCGAGAGGCTGTACAGACTAAATGAAACTTAACTCTAGACAAGGGACACACGGAGCATGCACCAGTGGATACGAAGAAGAAACAAAAAGCTTCATTACCCGGAGCGTGAATCGAACCCTCACCCCATAGCATGGGCACAATTAAATTCTAGTTCAAATCAACCGATTTTTTAGTTTACTAGTGACATACTGATTTGGGGCTGTCCATTAATTACGTAAGGGTTTATGGGGGGAGGGGGGGTTTAAGAAATCTTACGCGCCATACAAAAATATTTTGGTTCTCATACAAAAAATCTGGGGGTGTCGAAAAATCGTAAATTTTCCCTTACGTAAATAATGGACAGCCCCTTTCTAGTTTAAACTGAACTGTTTCATTGTTTAATAATTCAAATATTTTTATTTCTCGAAATTTGGACAGTTTGTTAGAACAAACATCAATATGGTAGTTTCAACACAAAATAATTAATTGTTAAATATTGTTGAATATTAATATACCATCAATGTACCATCAATGTAGCCGCTCACGAGTGTAGAAAACCAAGTTCCCTGCAAAAATTCATTCTTTTTTCCGCGGATATTCAAAATATGCGTGCCGAATAATACACGGATGAATACAATCATACAAATTTATGCCAATAAACATCATTTTCAAGACGGTGAGCGGCTATTGGAACACGAGCGGCTAGTGGTACACTGACGGTACTTAATATGATCGTTGCAGATTTATAAAACTTGCGTTTAATCATCGATTAACAGATGGTTGGATGCACATGAATTGGTGAGCTCGTTTCTTTCAATTATTGTATTGAACATATTACAAGGATTGTATTTCTTTGTCTTAAGTCAGCTCTGATGCTGATCAGGTGACAATCCCGTGACTGGCATTGAGCCTGAAGTATTTTTTTTACCATGGCATTAGCATTACTGCCGTGTGCAGCATAGTTGTCCCATGTTCAACGGGAATCCCTATAGAAGAATTCGAATGACCCCCAATTGTACAGGCGCTAGGTGAGATGAGGAGAAAATCGTTTGTTTACATCAAAAATGCAATTTTTCGTCTTCAAAATTAACTAATATTTTGCCTTGGTAGTTGCTATTTTCCATTGGCAATGGCTTCTAATACCGTCACTCTCGATGATATTAGAAGACAGACACCGGATTGGTCAGTTAACAAAAAACTCGGAAGATTTCTCGCCGAAGGCATAGCAAGAACTCCTCAACTTAATGACACAAATTGTTTGTACGTACCTACCGGATTTAAGCGCATCTGAAAGAGAATTAAATTTTATTTTCAAAAAGTGCTCGTTTGTTTCTCTACGATGCGGAATTCGATATGAAAAAGTGAAAAAGTGCACTTTGCCTATGCTGCGCCATGGCAAATTTTGGCGGAGTCACGTTTTTCATAGGGTTCTCATTCCTGCCACCAGAGAAAAGAGTGATCGTTAGCTTCCGTCAAATTCACCTATTAACATGGGACAACTATGCCGCACATGGAAGATTACGCAAGTCGCACAAATTAATAGGTGATACAGTCCCAGATCGCTAGCTGTTCCAAGAATTTCCTCCTTCCCTTCGGTTACCAAAGCACAGGGGTTTAGGACTAACCACTGACTCTAAGACAAGATTGACGCCGCAATCTTCCAACGGTCGAAAGCTGTCTTGATCGCGTCCTTGCGACAGCTGAAGGATGGAAAGGAAAGGAAGATTAGTTGGACACCTAAGAATGAGAGATTCCTGGAAGACGTTCTCAAGAAAATCTATAAAAGATTTCTCAAGGTGGAAATTCACAGAGTCGCATGCCTGTTTTATAGATATTTCTAAAACTCAGTATAGACTACTACTGTCACGGTAAAATAGAGTACCGATATACTAGTACGCTCCCAAGGAAGCTTATGCACATTATTTGGTTGATTTATCCTTACCAGGACGGTATTTTTAGTTATTGTAAAATATCAATCCAAGGACCAGCAAGTGTGTAGACCAATAATCCTGTTATTATAGTACATATCGGAAAATGCATAGAACTCCATATGCTGCCATCGTTCGGCAGCTCAAAATTTATGATTGTTTAATAAAAATTGAGTACCTCTAGGAGTTGCTTAGAAATTACTACTGAAATTTCTCCAATCTTTTTTCTAAAAAATCTGGAATTATTGCAACCATTCTCATAATTTCAACAAGAATTTCTCCACAGATGCCTCCAGGAATTCCTACAGGATTTTTTTTAAACTTTGACATTTCCTTAGAAATGTAGTAAATTTAGTGATTCCTTCAGGAATTCTAGATTTGTTTCAAATTTCTGCTGGATTTCATCCAAAAAATCATCTAGCGATTATTTTAAAAAATGTTTCAGAGATTTTTTTCCACTTATACCACATTTTGCAAGGAATTTTTTTAAGGACAGACTTGTTCGGATCCCAAAAGGGTCGCCACAATGGCCGACTTTGGCACCTACTCACGATTTCGAGCGCACAAATCTCTTCGTAAACAAAATCAGCGCACCTGATCTTATTATTTTAAGCTTGTAAAGTGAGCAAGAATAGAATAATAATATGCACTGTTGTTTGAAGCTTGCTTCTAGAGATTTAGACGTTCTGATGCACTATTGAAGCGGCATTTCAAGACGTTTATCCTTAAGAGCTCCTCCACAAAACCTGAAGTAGTTCTTCCAGGTTTGCATCAGAACGTCCTCCAACAATCCCTTCGGAAATTTATTTAAGGATATTTAAGGAACTCCTCCAATATTTTTGTCTACAGTTTCCGCTTGGATTCTACCAGAAATTTTTACGAAATTTACTTCAAAAATTCGAAAACTTCTAGTTTTGGAGATGTCTCATTTTTTTTTTGTTTTTCAAAAACTCCTCAAGCATTTTTTCCTTAAATGCCTCTTATCATAAAAATTTTCTGAGAATTTCTCCAAAGCTATCTCAAAGTTTTTCTTTAGGTATTCCCAAGAGGCTCCTCCAGATATTTTCCAGTGGATCCCCCAGAAACTCCTCCAAAGATTACTTTTGTTTTTTTCTCACATAGCTATTCAAGGTTTTTTTTAGGAATCCTGGAAGAGCCCTTGGAAGAGTTTCCGAAAGAATCACTGAAGATTTTTTTGAAAAGCTCTAGAATAATTTATGAAAAAAATCCTAGGAAGAACTTTTTGCGTTCATGAAAAAATCCTTAAACTATTGAAGGGGTCGTTGGAAATACAGGGTGTTAGGTTCCTGAGTGCAAACTTTTTAAAGGGTGATAGAAGACCATAAATGGTAAAAAAAATTGTTCTACGCATATGGTCAAATCTCAATCGTTACGTAGTTATTGAACTTTCCATGTTGTTGATTATTATTGACTTAACTGGCTATAACTTTAAAATGGTCAAACTTATCGCAGTTTTTTTTACCCTTATTCGAAAGATTATTGAATTTTCTATCAAATGGCATCTTTGAATCGATTGGTTTAGTTAAATAACTAAGTTTTCTAGGGCATCGCATTTCAGATCATAAATTTGAAACTGTCAAGGTAAGCACTTTTTTGCGCACTGTGCCGCACATTTAAATCAAAATTGCAAGAAAACGATGAAAGCTATAAGTTTGGTGTCAAAAAACGAATTGTAGAGTGGAACAGGGGCCACAACTTTGCAAAGGAAGAATTTTAATTTATTACGCATGTTTCGAAGATAATTGACAAAAACAAGTTAAAACACACTATTTTTTAGCATTTTTCTCTAGAAAACTTAGTTATTTAACTAAACCAATCGATTCAAAGATGCCATTTGATAGAAAATTCAATAATCTTTCGAAAAAGGATAAAAAAAACTGCGATAAGTTTGACCATTTCAAAGTTATAGCCAGTTAAGGCAATAATAATCAACAACATGGAAAGTTCAATAACTAAGTAACGGTTGAGATTTGACCATATGCGTAGAACAATTTTTTTCACCATTTATGGTCCTTTATCGCCCTTTAAAAAATTTGCACTCATGAACCTAACACCCTGTATTTCTATATGAATTCCTGAAGAAGTTTCAGTAACAGTCCGTGGAGGAACTTCTGAAATAAGCCGTGAAAGAACTTTTGAATAAATCTTGTCTCATTAGTGATTTCTGTAGAAATCGGTGGCAAAATATCTGAAAGCATCCCAAGAAAATTTCCGAAGAAATCCAAGAAGGAGTTGCTGAAAAAAATCTTGAGTTATACCTAGAAAACTAATTGAGAAACCCTTGTGAAATTCTTTATATTTATAAAGTAATGTTTCGAGCAATTCCTGGAAATGTCCTTTATCAAAATTTATGGGTTTTCTTGAACTGTAAAATTTAAATAAAAAAATTTCATGAGAAATTTCCACAGGAATTTTTATAGTATTTTCTAGGGAAGATTTCTTGAGAAACTTCTAAAAGCACATCTTCTCTATGTCAAATATACTTATATTTCATGGTTTTAGAATCTAAAATTCCTTGAAACAGTTGCCCCTCCCCCTGGATATTCAATCTTGACGCGATGGGAGGGCTTAACCCATTAGCATTTTAGCGCCAGTTTATTCTCCACTGCTTGGACTTTGAGCTAGATATATCTGGTTTACGAGTTAATCGCAAGTGAAGGAATCGGCCGTAAGTGCTAATGGGAACCAAAGGAGTATCCGTAGTGCATTTATCACAAGTTATAATTCAGTTTGCATAGACCTAATCTTTGCATTCTTAAAATTTTCTCTAATTTAACAATAATTGTTGAATTTAACGTAACGCAAGAGTGGGTAGGGGAGGTCTCTGCGTTACACTCACTTGAATTCGAAAGTACACAGGACAGGGGACGCTAGGATAAGTTGACTTACAGCCTTACAGATTAGGTAACGTTAACAATTAAATTTATTACCTTTAGAAAATTCTGGACCCTAATCAGTCAAAACTGCTGATTTTAGAAATGAGTTTATATTTGTATTTCTTCTTTTTATAGGTTTTGTAGGGATGAATATATAGAAGTTGACAAATAATCTTAATCATTTTATTTTTTGACACAAAAATCAGCTGACTGAACTTTTTTGTTTTATATTCTAGACGGTATTATAACACTGAGCAAAAAAGCAGGAATTTTGTTACATGTTTCTTTAGGACTTAGGACGGTTGACAATCTAAAGAATTACGGTGGATGTAATAATACTTCGAAATTAGATGATCACAGATATGCAGAAGACGACTAGACGAAATTAAGAACACAATTTGACACATTATAGACTATATTTCGACGTATAGGGCTTGACTGATTCATTACAACATCGAATGGAAGCTCAAAAAGTGTTACCTAAGACTAATATGAGAGTTATTTGGGGATGATGCTGGTGCTGTCAATGACCAACATCGGTTATTGACACTATTGGTAAACAGCCTAAAATAATTTTCAGAATGTATTGTAAAAAACTTAGGTTATTATTTGATTTATTGTTTAGAGATGCTGTCAGAAAACTAGTTGCCCATATCGGCTAAAAACGCTAGCTCTGGCAGCTGTCTCCGAATAATTTTCAAAAATATCAAACCTGTAAACATTACCTATGACAAATTTTTTGCTCTTCTTTGTAATATTTCTCAGGAATAGTACCTTGAAGGCGTTAACATGTACAGCTTTTTTTTCTCTGAATGTTGTCCAGTGATCTCGGATATTTTCGATTATTGAAATATTGTTCAATTATCATATCATCTTTGGAGCTTCCATTCGGTCAAAACACTAGTGCGATGGGAATAGTTAAAACACAGTAATTTTAAAAAACTACTACGACCCAATACTAATTACTACACACTTTGCTCAAGTTGACGACATCGTCTAGTCCATCGTGAGTATTGGTACTAGTAGGGGGAAAGTTGGGAAAGGGTCCAGGCTTTGCTATCAGCTGTCATGCAGCTCCACCTGGTCACTCTACAAAAAAAAAAAAAAAAATCCTTGAAACAGTTGCCATCTCGAATTTTGGGCCACCATCTTGCATTTTGGGCCGCCATCTTGCATATTCTGGTCGCGATTTTTGAACCCTGGACATCTTCTCTATACCAAATATACCCATAATGCGTAGTCAAGGATGTTTTCGATCATCTAGCAATCATTTGACTCATTTGTCTATAACTCAGTTCAGAAACCTAATGTTAAAATGTGATGTTCGACAAACTTGTAGATTATTGTTTTTCCTACAATTATCACCAAAGATGCCATATTCAAACTCTTATATTTACGGCGTAAAAGTGTTAGTACTACCTACTCATACTAAACGATCGGATTTTTCGATCGTTTAGTATGAGTAGGCGGTACTAGCGCTGTCACGCCGCATATATGAGAGTAAGGATATGGCGTCATTGGTGATAATTGTTTGCCGAACATCTCATTTCACTATTATGCTTCTGAACTAAGTTATGGATAAATGAGTCAAATGATTGCCAGGTGATCGACAACACCCTTGTGCGTAGTATTAAAACCCTCAACTCCTTAAAACAGTTGCTTCTTCTGGCTGTGGGTCGACATCTTGGATTTTAGGTCGCCATTTTAAATTGTTGGCCGACATAGTGGTTTCCATTGATGATTTCCGCATGAAATCGGCAACAGTGCTAAAGTTTGCAAAATTCAGCGCAATAAGATGTATCGCATGATAGAATTTGGTTCAGTTTTATATATGACCAGTACATCGGTGCAGGTCCGGATCACTAAAATGGCCATACCTCCGGAACGTCTTGACCGATCCGCACAATTTTCAAAAGCAATGTGGTGAATTTCCGTTTCGATTCGAGCTATAATCCGTAAAATAGGCCAATGGGTAATGCCTTAAATAGTAAATGCCTTAATACACACATACAGACATCATCTCTATTCGTCGAACTGAGTTGATTGTTTTCTGCCGATTAATTTGGCAGTCGTGGATTGGTATATAACTCCAAAGACTCATTTATAAAATGAAGAAGGAGAATAACAAATGATTCGAAGAAATGGGTCATTTTTGGGATAGCATTCAGCGAATCGACGTTCTGAAAAACTAAATTCAGGGAGAAGTATCGAAACCTTCAAACTACATGCTCATTGAACCGTTTTACACAGGTGCATTCAAAGATCGAATATGACAAGTTGATAACATCATATGGAATCGTCCCTATTGAATATTCCTGATTTACAAACTCGGAATCGATCAGTGAAAAGTCACACAATGCCAAAACGCATGGCAGCTTCCACTACAACTATTTTTTACCCCCTTCGACGCTGCAAATCCATGCCAATACATTGAAACACTAACCGGCCGGCATTTTACTACAAGACTTATGCCATCTACAAGTTATTTATTGCAATACATTCATACACGCCGCCTTCGGTATTCGCGAGACGCGAACCACTTCAAGTGACGGGTTGATCCCCGGCTGACTATGCGACCTGAATGGAGTTAGAAACACGCGTGGCTACGTACGTGCGTATAAGCACTTATCATTTTCGTCGAACGGACGAATGAACGAAGAATGAAGACAAAATGCGCGCGCATTTTCAAACAATTTTGAACCAGCAACGGCCAACTCGACTGTGCGTGTATCTCGTCGTCGATTGTTGGGTGCAGCAGCCGGGAAGTGACTTGCTCAATATGGGGTAGGAGATCTTCGCGCCTTACCTTACACATAGGTCAATGCGAAGCGAGGAATTTAAAGATGATTTTCTCCGTTCTGCTTTGATGGACAGCGTCAGGCAGTTTAGTGAAAAGGGCGACCTAAAAATACGACAAAACTGGCAATTATTAGCGTTGGCTTTTCCTGTTCACCTAGATCTAGACTAGAGGTTCAGTGAACTTGAAAAGGCTGCTAAATTTGTATAGTTGACCACGTCAAAGATGAGGCCACATCGGTTCGTATGCTGTTCGTAAGTTTTCTTATTTAACGCTATACGCCTACAAAGACGATTTCCCCCTTGCGTAAATGCACTCTACCGCATGGAATATCAAATTGGGCAAGTTTCTCCCACATAAACAAGTTTTATGACAGTGCGGAGGAAGCAGGGAACCCTCATAAAGTCAACAACAAATACCAACAAAGTTTAAAAGTTGAAATCTCCCGCTTTGTTGCACACGTGCTTGCTTTCCCATATACAGTGTGGTAGGCTGCATTCTGTGTGTGTAATTCTGATTCGACCCCAGTGTGAAAAATAGCGTTGATCATGAATCAGTGACCCCTACGCGACGCCGTCTTCGTCATCGTCACCACCATTGCATTGCGATCGTGTTCCCCTTTCCAATAATTGTTCATGACCGAGGTGTTCCCTCACTTGTCTTCCGCTTAGTCTTCCATACACACGTACATATATGTACATAGAACGCTGTCGACGAGGGGAATGCTAATGCATGCATATGATGTCATTCACTGACGTTCTCTTCCCCCGGCGCAGATCGTTACACATAACGCGCGAATGTTTTCAGTTAGAATCGCTCTCGTGATGACTCGTCACGTCAGCAGCAAGCATGGCCGCTGCTAGCCAGAACTCGCACGATCGCTGGCTGAATAAATCGCGGATGACATAGAACGATGTGGTTATGACAAAACGGACAGTCCGTGACATTAGACTTGTATGTGAACTTGAACAAATTGGCACATTAGAAGGGTTGCCAAATTGTTTGTTTATATCAGCGAATCAAGCAACACGCAACAACATCGACACTTGTCTGGATCTGTGCTTGTTGTGACAAGGCTGAAAATATTCAAAGTCTTTGAGAAAATAAGCGCTGACTGAAGTATGTATTTTCAGCACGGAATTTTCTAAACAAAGGGCCGTATGAATAAAAAGTGGAGAACTTTACTACTCTATTCGAAAATCAAGTAAATCAAGAAGGAATTTGAATAACCGTAATAGACGAACAAGAGGACAGACAGATATTTCAGGCAAATAGACAAGTTAGATAAGATGCTATAAATTCTGTAAGGCGCTGTCCATGAACTACGTGGACTCATTTTTGGCTATCTTAGACACCCCCCCCCCCTCCCCCTCGTAGACTTTCATCCATACACAATAGGACAAATCGGTGAAGTACTAGATTTGTAGTAATGAGCTGAATTTTAGTATGGTGAGAAGGTCAATTCTCCGTTTCTGCAATGAAATGGTGCAAAAAGCGTGGGTATTATGATTCCTTGCCTAATTTGATGCTGTTTGAGCAAAACTTTGGGCAACAGTGTTGTTGTTTTCTTCATTTCTCAACCAGCATAAAATTAGGCAAGGAATCATAATACCCACGCTTTTTGCACCATTTCATTGCAGAAACGGAGAATTGACCTTCTCACCATACTAAAATTCAGCTCATTACTACAAATCTAGTACTACACCGAACGTGCCCCATTTTCGAAATTTGAAGTACTTTCTCCAGAGATGTTCTCGGTATTGTTTCCAAAGGCCTTCACGCTCGCGGGAAATTCCGAGGCTCCTCTTGCGTTTTACCCAAATAAATTTTCTCACAGGATAGGGAAGTGGAACCATCTCGGCAGGGGGTTTTTTCTGGGCACTTTTCTGCTATAACTCAGCCAATTCTGAACCAATTGACACATTTTTTGGAACGCGATGAGATACGTATAGTATCTAACCGTATACAAAATTTCAAGCCAATTGGTTTGGAATTGACTGAGTTATAGAGAAGAGTCCTATTGCTCAGTTGCTGTCACGGAATTTGAGTTTTTCTCTGTATTCCCTTTGAATGATTTTTCTCGAATCCTTCCGGAACGTATTTCTTCAGGAGCCTTCCCGGCAGTTCCTACAGGAGTTATTCCTGGGATTGCTACTAGAATTCTTCTAAGAATTTCATTAGAATTTTTTCATGAATTTTCTACTGAAGTTTCTGTCCCGTAACGTGGGTAGATCACCTTAGAACGGTGCGTTACGGTGTAAGATCTACCACATTGCATCAAATTTTAATCTTGCTACTTTTCTGCCTAAAATGGTAGCATTCCAGATTAAAATTTGATGTATTTTCGAAATGTTTATGTTTTAATTTATGTTTTGTTTATAATCACTAATAAACTTTTTGTTTCAGGGGGAATCAGGTAATTATATTGTGTAATAATACTATTTTTGAAAAGTACTATCTGTAACCAGCGTATTACTTATGCCTTATTCAGTATTTATTACTTAATCCTTTATTCTCTTTTCAGTGAATCTTAACACCATACCTAGAACACTAATCAATATTTTTTAGCAAATCATCGTACACATCACCATATTAATATATGCGAACATGTTTGAATATCTATATCGTTACTTGGAAGCGTTTGGTACGGGAGGTCCACGCTTCCATCGTTCCCCTCGATTTCAAGGTGTAGAATGTTTTTCAAATATTGACTATGTTGAAATCGTTCTATCCCTTGAGATCTTCTCTGCGGTACATGCTGCGCAGTTGGCCTGGCCGTTAGACAAGAAAAATGATAGACTTCAAAAGTCTTCATTTTCCAGGATGCATTCAAGTAACAGGGTGGCCACCCAGTCGGGAATTTCGGGAAAACCGGGAAAAGCTCGGGAATTTGAAACCACCGGGAAAAAGTCGGGAAAACCTCGGGAATTGTTGTTAGTCACCGGGAATTTGCAACATAGACTCTCGGACGACTTATAAAATTCATACAATAATTCTCTGGCGATGTTAAAAGCCTGGGTGAAGAATGTTCAATTTAAAAAAAAGTATTTTTTAACTTCATTTGAAAGTGCAGTACGAGGATACGTGGAATAGGATATGCTGCCAACTATCGAACTAGATAACATACTAAGTGAATACTGGCGTAACGACCGTTCTTGGAAATCAATACCTTGTCGTCGAGAAATTACAATTGAAGTGAATCGTAGTGATACTACCTAACATGACAGTTAGAACAATCAAAAAGATATCCTAGAAAACATTCTGGTGGAAAGACTTGTTGATTAATAAGACATTTCGGCATTTCAGGACATACATGTTCCTGAAAGCATCAAGCATCCGTTGAAATTTAAGCGACAACTGAAAGTAATTCTAGAAGATGCGCTTTAGGGAACTGCTTTTAGATTTTTAGAATTCTGTTTTAAATTCTAAGCGATGAGCGATGGAAGCCCTATAAAACAAAAAAATAACTTCTATCTAAAAAAAAATCTCGGCGAATTCCTCCTTGAAGTCCTGGTATAATCCCTAGGAGAATATTTGATGTAGACTTTGAAAGTCTTTGAAAATTTCTGATAGGATTCTGATGAAAGTTGTAATTGCTTTCTTGACTGAACTGCTTCAAGGATTTTTTTTAATGTAATGCCAGAACGAATTTAACCTTACTGCTGCATCACGTTGGCAGCAGCTTGCTGATGTACCAAAGGAGGGTTAAATTAAAACCTATGAGAATCTGGATGACAGTAATTTTGGTGAAATGCTTTAAACATTCCGACAATTCAAATATATTTAGTAAAACACATTTGAAATAATATATAAAGGGATTCCTTGAGTTATAGCTGCAAGAACTTCTGTCTTAGTTTCCGGTGGAATTCCTCAAACCACGCCCCGTGTGGTGTTCTAGAATGATCTTGATTTTTTTTTTTTTATAAATCTCTGTTTTCCTAAAAAGGAATTTCCCGTCAATTCATTCCGGCTTTCTAACATTTGTTTTCACCAGTTCAACAGTTAGAAAAGCCAGAATGAATTGTCGGGAAATCCCTTTTAGTGAAGCCTTCGCATAAATTCCTTGTGAAAGTCCTGGTTGAATTCATGAGGAAATTCTGGAAAATTCAGAGAATAAGTTTCTTGTTAAACTACCAATTGAAATTCTTTGGGTGATTCCGGCAAGTCTTCAAAAGCATCTGGAGCAATATAGTTGTATTATTTATAAAAGAATTTCTAAATAAATTATCGATCACTAGTGACATTTCAGGTAATACACTTTTTCAAATCCAAATCTTCAAGGAATTCCTGGATAAAATCCTGACATTAAATAATGCCATCAAAAACGAAATTTTTGACAATCGCTGATGAAATAACCGAGTAGTAGACGAATACCAGACAGAATCTAGTTTTTTTTTTGATCTCATACATTTCTCCTAGAAATTACAATTTCAGTCTTAGAAATCTGCCTCACAGTACCCATTTACTCTACAATAAATCTGTGTTAGGAACGACCATCAAAAATTCTTCTCGGATTTCACCAGAAGTTATCAGAGATTTCTCTAGGAATTGTTTCCAAAAAAATCTTTCACGAGTAATCTTTCCAGATATTCTGCTATCTAGCATGCCTTGTTTGGCATTCTGATATTGCCCGTTTGTTTCGTTCACCAACAATCTTTTGGAAGAGACTGTTGGAATATGATTAAGAAAACCATATATTACTTTTTAAGGAATATCACATAGAGTCGTACAACAAATCCTATAATCATAGTGTTTTCTCTAGGAATTCCGTTAGTTTTTGTCGGTTTTCTTCAACATAGGATACGAGACAAACAACTACATATCGACTTAGCAAAATATTTAGTGAAGTAGTTTTAAACTTATTTTCAGGTTCGTCTGAATATTATAATAAAGCTAAAATTTTAAAAATATTCATTCTTATAACTTTTTCTGAAAAGGTTACAGTTAATTACACTGTAAACAATTACACTTTAAAATCGGTAAAACTTTCGAAAAGCTACCGGGAAAACCGGGAAAAACTCGGGAATTTGATTTGCCCTTCTGAGTGGCCACCCTGTAAGTAATGGCTGCGTTAGTGTGAGATTAGATTAGATTAGATTAGAATTTTCTACTGAAGTTTCTTCTGGATTTTCTTCCAGAAGTTTTCCTTCTATTGGTCCCAGAGTCCGTCCTGTAGTTCCTTCAAGAAATGTCCGTGAACATTCTTCCATAGTATCTCCCGGAATTTCTACAGGAGTTTCTCCCTGGATTATTACTTAAATGTTTTCGCAGGATTTATGACGAAGTTTCATCTGACATTTTATCCTGAATTTGCTTTCATGATCTGAAGTTTCTTCCGGAGTTTCTTTTACGATTACTGCAAGACTTTTGTAATATTTGTAATGGAGTTATTCCCGCGAATTTTCAGGGATTATTCCCAGCTTTCCAGGTAGTGGACTTCAGGATTTCTTGCAATGATCCTCTTGAAATTTCCTGGGACTATACCCAGAATTATTCCTGGAAACCATTCCGGAATTGTCTCAATATTCGGGGTGGTGATTTTGAGCTTTTTCTAATAGTTGCTCCCGCAGTTTGCAGTAGTTTCCAATTTCCAGTTGTTTTTTTATCGTAATTCCTTTTTATTACAAAAATGAAAAACATCGGAAGGATTCCTGGGCAGGGATGGAAAATGGTGAAGATTGCAGCTAAGTAAACACAAACCGAAACAAACTTACTCGTGAACAACAGGGGCTTGAGAATACTCGCATTTCTTTACTCGTGAGTAAACGAAGTTGCCATCAAACACTCGTCTGTGGTTCGCGAAGCTTCTCTGAAATTTTTGCATTTTGATAAAAAAAACGCATTTTCACGATTGACAGTTCTGCTTTTCAGAAACAATGGAACATACAGCATTACTTTATGATGGATAATCACTGCATTTGCTATTATAACCACACTAAAATGCACTCGCCGCATCATCACTAGTTCTTCACGAATAAAAACTCGTGAGTGTTTTTGTTTTAGTTTTGCTTCTTACTCATGGGTGCGAGAAAACTCACACACTGTTCACTCTCGGAATCATAAGTAAGCCTTGTGTTGGTTTTTCACTTGTGAATTGCTTTACGATGATAGCAATTCCATCACTGATACCGGGAAGACTTTTTAGAGAAATATCGAGGTGCACTTCTGAAAAAAAAGTTAAGAAAAACATGGAATTTCTCGGAGAAAATCTCCTGGTTGAAATTTTAAAAAATCTCCGGGAGAAAACCTGAAAACCTCAGAGAAATCTCGGAAACGACTCCCAAAAGAAATCTTACATAAATCCCTGGAGAAACGCGGAAACCCACTAAGAGAAATTTCTGAAGAAACCTTCGGAAAGGATTCCGAAATGCAATAACCTCGGATGGCTCTCCTGTAGAGACCTCATGAAAACTACTGCAGAAATCCTGGGAGGAACTCTGATAGGCATCTCTAGAACAACTCTCAGGAATCCATTGGAACAATATACTCCAGCAAATCTCTGGATGAAATCTTAGAAGTAATCCTAGAAAAAAATATATGTTTGATAAATTTTAGGAAGGACTTCGAAAAACTAGAATTTCGGGGGAAATTCTCAGAATAATTTTGGAACGAATTTTGGTTAGATTTCCAAGCAAATACGAAAACAAACCTCTGAATGAGCTCCTAGTCTCTGAAAGAGTTCTTGATATCACAGTTTTTCTCCACAGTTTACCAGCAACCATCTGAATAGCAAGGATAATCTGTACCTCCCGTTTTTTTGAAATTGTTGATATCCCATCGTAATTTCTTATATATCGCAAATATTGGTTGTTGAAGATCTGCCACTTCTGTGTGATTTTTGCTGATTTGAATTACGTCTCAACAGCGGCAACAGCGCAGGTTTCAAGTTGGAATTCGGACAAAGCTGTGTCATTCAGAGCAACGTACTACTTTTTGATGAGGTTGACGTTAGTAGGGGTAGTCGGGGTAATTTGGCCAATGGGGCAATTTGAGCACCTCATAAAAATCATCTAAAATCTAATATTTTTAACAAACCGACCTTAGAGCTCTACAACTGGTCTGATATGGAAGCCATTGAAACGTTAGAACGAATTAGTTTAAGCCCATAGTAAATTATAAAAATAAAATTGAAAAACGTTGGCCAAATTACCCCGAAGAGGGCTGAATAAGAACACCACCTTAGACTCCTTTTGTTCAAATACATTAGATAGCTTTAAAATTAGTTTATTTTCTGTATACATCAAGTTGACACACTACAATTCAATGTCTATCGGTGCATATTAAGTTTGTGCTACATTAGGCGAAAAAAATCTTCATTGAAAATTGTGTGCTCAAATTACCCCGACGGTTTAAAATCGACGAAAAAATCAAACTTTTTTTCAAAAACCTTTTTTTGGCATATAAATACGAATTGACTTTGATATTTTCATCCCTGGCCAAGTTCGCAGGGGTTGACGGTATTAAAGTGAAGGAGTTTCATTTTGATTATTGTAATGTAGTGTTCTTTAGTGAAACATATCACCTTTTTAACACTTTAATGCGCCTCCAACGGTTCATCACGAACCGGCTGCTGCAGATGGAGTATGGCTGATCATATGCATCAGACATGCTCGATAAACACGGAGGAACCGCCAGGGCTCAGTAGAGTCTATTCCCAAGCAATAGTTCCAAATCGGTTGGATTTGAGAAGGTTTTGATGATCGTTACAAATTCTAATAAAAGTTTTATGGGATTTGTGACTGGTTTTGGAACCCTTTACAGCCAGCTGACTTCAACATGTTGTTTGAGCTCTATTTCCCACGTTTCTCGGTTGATTTTGATTAGTAATTTATTAATGTCATAGTCGCTTTTTCGAATTTCTACAATGTTATACTTTATTATATTTTATTTAAATAAAGCAATTAAAATCAACCAAAAAATTAATAGTGGGAAGGAGATTTGCAGCACTTAATTGTGCTGATAGATTCGAAGCTAACGTGCGAACACTTGACGTGACAGTTTGGACTGGACAAAAAACTGACTGCTTTTTATTAACTGAACAACGTTACTTTTGTATGACTAGGTTGACATTTCTAGGCCACGCATGAGAAAATGATATGGTTTATCTTGATAGGACCGATAGGACAGAACGAATTTGAATATTTTTCATAGTATTTGTAGGGGAATGAATACATAATAGTTGACAAGCAATTTTTGTTTATCTCTTAGATGATGTTATGACACCAACAGAAAAAAATATTAGAAGTTCAGTTACATGTTTCTTTAGGTTTTGGACCGATAACATTTTAAGGACACAAGAGATGAACACAGAGAAGTAAATATCAAGAAAACAATTTGACACAGAATCGACTATATTTTAACATACGGGTTCGACTGATTCGATGAATCTGCCTAGAAGTAACTAGAAGACAATTGACGCTAAGATTGGAAAAAAAGCTTGCAGTTGGGACTATACTACAATAATGGCCGATAGGAAACAATGCGCTAGACAGCATTAATATTCATTTTTTAATATTTAGTATGTGCATGACGGAACAACTAGCAGGACACAGTTCCAGACGTCTCTTTTTAATAACGATATTCAGCATATTTCCAATAAAACTACACTTCAGGCCAAACATGTCTAAAGGTCCAATCTGCAGAAGAGAGGCTCTCTTTGGTTTCCCTCTCTTTCGTTAATATCTCAGCTGTTTATTTGAATTATGATTGTCTCCTTGCATAGAACGATGGTCAAAACAATCATCTTTTGATTTGTACTGCAAAAGTAGTTGAAAAGTGTACCATTATATTGCAATAATTGAAAGAGAAAGTGAACAAAGAGAGCCTCTCAAATGCAGATAGGACCTATTGAAATGTTTGGCCTGACTTCAATAAAGCAAAGACTAAAGCTGCTATGATAGAACAGATCAGAATGATTTAATTGACTTATTGACTATTGGAGATCTACTTCGAATAACCGACAAATTTACAAGAACCTTACTAAATACATGGACCATACTACAAAAAAAACCAATTGACAAAAAGAAAAAAGGGGAAACTTTTATTAAAACTATTTTTGTTCAACGCAGGCCAAAACAGTGTCGACTTGGGCCACGCACGCCTACGTACTTCTGTGTGTTGAAACAAAAATAGAGGCTCCTAGAAGCAAATGTAGGGAAAGGGTGCGGTGTAGAACATAAGCACAGTGTTGCTACCGCCGTAATCACTTTGAAAAAAAAAAAAAAAAAAAAAAAAAGAATTGACTTTGATATTTTCATGTATCTTGCGTAGTATTATCAGAATCATTATGATCATACGATGCACGAGAGATTTATCGTTGTTTTGTGCATGTTAAAGCGACTTTTGCTTAGGGTGGCCAAACTACCCCGATTTACCCTATCCGCAATTCTCTTACGTTTTAGGGCGTGCCTCTCATTTTTGAGGTTTAGACAATCTAAAGCTACTAGCTTTTCGGTAATACTAATCCGTATGGTCAATTATGATTTTCAAATAACGTACATATGTACAGATGGATAAATTATTGGTTAAATTGAGAAAAAAATCCACAGCTCAGGTGAGATTTTAACTCACGACCCTTATTCGCTAGACAAGTGCTTTACCAACTAAGCTACCGAGCCAATTAATGACCCGGCATTTTAGTTGTCATAAGGTAATTCAAATCTTTTTATATCCTTCAAAAGAAGAATATTAAAGATGTTGACAGTCCAAGGCTTATGCATTCTCTGCTGTGTGGTCCAATTACCACCCGTATTTATACTACCTTAGGTAGACATAATGAATCATACCTAGACATTTAGGTACTGTAATGAATAGTATTTAATGTAGGTAGATATCATATGCACACAACGATTAGGTAGACACTACAAATCTCATCGATCAATATCATTTTACCCTAAACCGCAAATATAACCATCTTTTTTGTACATATGTACGACGAGCGAAAGCGGTTTATTTATTGTTTGAAACTGTTTGCCTATCGTACAGGCCCCAACGAGAGGAAGAACAATTGCTACCTGGAAGGCGATCAAACGAGTCGTTCGCATTCTGTTTGATACGACTGATAACCAGGCTTGACAGAAACTCCCTCGCGAGAAAATGAGGAAGCGATTTTGGCGATTTTCTGAGGAGTGAAAATAAAACTCAGAAATCACAACGCAAATCCTCAACAGCACCGAGCGCGAGCTTGCCGCGCAGCGAGGAGTTCGTCCAACACTCATAATTTCTTGTTGTGTTTCTCACGTCCACTCACACTCAAAAAGCTCTCGCGAGTTCCACTCCCATACAAAGAAAGACTCTCGAGGCGAAAATCGAACTCAAAAACCCGAAATAATCATCGACTCTTTTTTCGTTCCCCTCTTTCTCGCTCAGTTTTTATTGCCTCTCTGTTTGGGGTTCGTTCGCTCCCTCGCGACGAGGCAAAAGCAAAACACCGCTCTAGAGCATGTGGCAAAACTCTTTTGATTTCGAGGAGGATTATCAAGCCTGCTGATAACTACGTAGAGGTAGATGCTCGAAAACGACTCACTCAAAGTGCAAATTTTCGGTAATATCAATCCGTGTTCTCAATTATGCTTTTCAAATAACTCAACGTACATATCTAAAGCTGTTTCCGAATATCAAAAAAGGACTTGTGAAGAAAAAAGGTAAAGGTGGCTGCGCCAATGAGTCCTTGTTGCTTGTTACACCACGAGATCTTTCGAACAGTGATCGTATTTTGCAAAGGCTTATTCTGCGAGTCGTGTGAGGTGAGACGAGTCGAATGAGGTGACAAAATTCGACTCGCTTCCAATTGATTTACATGAATATTTGTTTTATTTCTGTGTATTTTAACTTTATTGTTAATTCCACATTATTTATATTAGTCGTCTCACGTCACTCGAGGCGAACCATCTAATCTCATCTCACACGACTCGCAAAATAAGCCTGAATGTTCCACGTACGCGACGCCGTTCTCAGGTGCGTCGTTGGTGCTTTGTCTGTACTCCCAGAATCCTTCATGGGGACCCCATTGGCCTCGCTTTCGTCCGGCAAAGCTGTCTCGACATTATGCAATGACGACATCCGCTTGCTTTAGTCGCTCTAGGCGTTCGTCGATACTGTACATTATTGGTAACGAAGACTTTCGGATGCAATTTCGCAAAAGTAGGTGTTTGAGTCGATGATAGCGCCACGTTAGGTCCTGACGTCGACAATATCTGAAAACAGCTTTAATAAATTAGCACGTGGTTGATTTGCGGTCCCGTCTACTGAGTTTATCTTCAAGCGGTATTTTTTTTCACTTCAACAAGTTATTTTTGCAAATGCAACATATACAAAAATCTGGCACCCCTGCGTTTCGTTGTCCATCTTCATTCGACCGTTAGTAATTTGGCTTTCTTCTTAACAGTATGGTTTGTTTTGTTTATATTGTGAATGCTTTGCCATTCTAAATTGGATGATGCGCTCACCAAGCATCAACCCGCCAAATCATCGAGATGTTTATTCCCAGCCATATCACACCTTGATTGACCAGCTTAGACGATAAAGTTATTTGATCTTATTTAAAAAAAAAACGTCATCAGCTACGTTTGACTCACGTTCGTAGCCATAAAAGCGATAAGCGCTAGTTAATGATTGTTACTGGCCGTAAATGTATGTAAGATAAACAGCTAACCGCGTTTGGATGACAAAGGCGTCTGTTTGTGACGAAATCACTGTGCGTTAACGCCGTATAAAAAACTGTCCTCCAAAGAGAGAATTGAAATAATCAATAGGTACCACCATCTTCCATAAACGCCTTACAGCTCAATGCTGATCCAATGGCTATAAAATTAAATCGATGATGTAAGCAACAATACTCTTCAACTTTCACATACCACCGCGATGCGGCGGCGATCGATGGTGTGATCTCCACTTCAAACAGATACCTGGAAATATGTAAATCAACGTTAGTCTTGTCTGTCTGTCTCGTGAATTTTAATACTGCACGCATGTACGCATATCCCGAGCTGATGTGAATGACAAATTAAGAACAAAAATACAACCTTTAGCTTAAAATATTGTAGACAGCAAGCAGAAACAAATAACTTCTTTTCTACTTACCAATTTTCAATCCAGAATATCCCTCTAAATTATCTTCTTCTCATCGTTCTCCCCCTCAGAATGGAGCGCAAGGCGAAGGAAGCCGCCGACTACGAACGCAATGCCCGCGCCCAGGAATCCCGCGCCAACGAACTGTCGGCCAAGTACAACACAGTCATGTCCGAGCGCAAGAAGGCCCAGGACGAGCTGAAAGAACTGGAAAAGGAAGCCGCCCGCCTCAAGAAACAGGTTGAAACGCTCCGGAA
The DNA here is from genome assembly GCF_035046485.1 of Aedes albopictus. Lineage (NCBI taxonomy): Eukaryota > Metazoa > Arthropoda > Insecta > Diptera > Culicidae > Aedes > Aedes albopictus. The sequence goes on from NC_085138.1 coordinate 385,387,337, forward strand.
GAACCTGGAAGA